>NW_017192284.1:0-10364 GCF_001704415.2 Capra hircus
CATTACCTGAGCGGACCAGAGCGGGTTACATAAGTCCGGTCGTAACTGGAGAGGCACCTGCTGAAACTCGAGAAAACCCAGGAGGTTCTCCCTGCAGGCGAGATGAGGCCCATTTCCGCTGAGGTGTCTCGAGTCTAATCACACCTAACCTCTGGAACTTCCAAAGGGTCCTTCACACCCTTGCTGCAACTCAAGAAGATCCCCGACATACCCCTCTCCACTCAGAGAGGAAGAACAAGAGTCCCGACCACATCCAGAGGAGCCCCGTTTCAGCCTCGTACCTCGCGGTCAGGTATCCTTTCCCTGTATGTTCCGGAAAGAATTCCCGGTGTTCCCGTCGCATCTCATGAGGAGGCGCTCTCCACAGGAAAGGCGAGAGAAACTCCAGTGTCGTGCCATCATTCCAAGAGTCCCCCAGATATCTCAGTGTGCCGGTGTCCAGCCACGCTGCATCCAGGGAATTTGACGGATGGACGGCGTTGACGTGGAAAGTCTTGTGTATTTATTAATGTAAGATTAGATTAAGAAATTATAGGGTAGTAAGAAGATTAACTGGAGGAAAAAGGCTGAATAGCTAGGTTTACGCGGAAGGCCAATAAAATTCCCGACAAGGAATTTTCTGGCGGACTCTGGGAATGGTGGCACGACCCTCGAGTTCCTCTGTGACTTTCACACTAGGCTTTCCCACAGGGCTTTCCCACGAGTCTTATCCACAGGGCTGTCCCACGTGACACCGTGGTGTGAGTCGATCCTCGGCTTGAAAGTCGAGGCAGGGCAGGGAAAACAGGTTTCCCTGGAATGGACTGAGACATCTGGGGGACTCTGGGAATGGTTGCACGACCCTGGAGTTCCTCTCGCCTTTCCTGTGGAGAGCACCTCCTCTTGAGATGCGACGGGACGCCGGGAATTCTTTCACGACCACGCAGGGAAAGGATCCCTCCTCTCGAGCTAGGAGGCGGAAACGTGGCTCCTCTGGATGTGGGCGGGACTCTCGTTCTTCCTCTCGAGTGGAGACGGGTATGTCGGGGATCTTCCTGAGTTGCAGCAAGGGTGTGAAGGACCCTTTGGAAGTTCCAGAGGTTAAGGTGTGATTAGTCTCGAGACGCCTCAAGCGGAAATGGGCCTCATCTCGCCTGGAGGTGAGAACCTCCTGGATTTTCTCGAGTTGCGGCAGGTGCTCTCGACTTACGACGGGGACCTCAGGGACACGCTCTGGTGGCCTCAGGAAAGGCCAATCCCCATGCGAGTTGCTCTGGGGCCTCTCGGGATTCCTCTCCCCTCGATGCCGGGGCCAAAGATCTTGTGTGGAGTCGGTGCCGGAAACTGAGGATTTCTCTCCAGTGCTGACATGGATCTTGGGGTACTTCTGGAGTCTCTCCAGGGGAGTCAGTCCTCGTCTCGAGTGGGGGCATACATTTGCGCTTTCCTCCCGAGCTGTAGCAGCAGTGTCACGCTTCCCTTCGCGTATATCAAGGGATCTGTGGCTTTCCCACGAGGCTTTCGCAAAGGGCTGTCCCAAGTGCCACCGTGGTGTGAGTTGATCCTCGGCTTGAAAGTCGAGGCAGTGCAGGGAAAACAGGTTTCCCTGGAATGGACTGAGACATCTGGGGGACTCTGGGAATGTGGGGCACTGACCAATGGAGTTCCTCTCGACTTTCCTGTGCGAGAGCGCCTCCTCTTGAGATGCGACGGGAACGGCCGGGAATTCTTTCCCGACCATCGCAGGGAAAGGATCCCTTCTCTCGAGCTAGGAGTCGGAAACGGGCTCCTCTGGATGTGGGTGGGACTCTCGTGCTTCCTCTCGAGTGGAGACGGGTATGTCGGGGAACTTCTTGAGTTGCAGCAAGGGTGTGAAGGAACGCTATCGAAGTTCCAGAGGTTAGGTGTGATTAGCCTCCAGACGCCTCAGCGGAAATGGGCCTCATCTCGCCCTGGAGGGGAGAACCTCCTGGATTTTCTCGAGTTGCGGCAGGTGCTCTCGACTTAGGTCGGGGACCTCAGAGACCCGCTCTGGTGGCCTCAGAAAAGGCCAGTCCACATGCGAGGTTGCTCGGGGGCCTCTCGGTATTCCTCTCCCGTCGATGGCGGGGCCTAAGACCTTGTGTGGAGTCGGTGCCGGAACCTTAAGATTCCTCTCCCGTGCTGACATGGATCTTGGGGTACTTCTGGAGTCTGCCCCAGGGGAGTCAGTACTCGTCTCGCATTGGGGGCATGCACGTGCGCCATTTCCTCCCGAGCTGTAGCGGCAGTGTCACGTCTTCCCTTCGCAGTGGATCAAAGGGATCTGTGGCTTTCCCTCGAAGCCTTTCCCTCGAGGCTTTCCCACGAGGCTTTCCCACTGGTCTGTCCCACGTGCACACCGTTGGTGTGAGTCGATCCTCGGCTTGAAAGTCGAGGCAGTGCAGGGAAAACAGGTTTCCCATGGAATGGACGGAGATATCTGGGGGACTCTGGGAATGGTGACACGACCCTGGAATTCCTCTCGGATTTCCAGTGGAGAGCGCCTCCTCTTGAGATTGCGACGGGAACGCCGGGAATTCTGTCCCGACCACGCAGGGAAAGGATCCCTCCTCTCGAGCTATGAGGCGGAAACGGGGCTCCTCTGGATGTCGGCGGGGTTCTCGTGCTTTCTCTCGAGTGGAGACGAGTATGTCGGGAACTTCTTGAGGTTGCAGCAAGGGTGTGAAGGAACCTCTGGAAGTTCCAGAGGTTAGGTGTGATTAGCCTCGAGATGCCTCAATGGAAATGGGCATCATCTCGCCTGGACGGGAGAACCTCCTGGATTCTCTCGAGTTGCGGCAGGTGCTTTCGAGTTAACGACGGGGACCTGCAGGGACCCGGTCTGGTGGCCTCAGGAAAGGCCATGTCCCCATGCGAGTTGCTCGGGGGTGTCTCCAGGATATCTCTCCCGATCGATGACGGGGCACAAGACCATGTGTGGTGTCGGTGCCGGAACCTGAGGATTCCTCTCCAGTGCTGACATGGATCTTGGCATCCTTAAAGGCGAGATGAGCCCCATTTCCGCTGAGGCGTCTGGAGGCTAATCACACCTAACCTCTGGAACTTCCAAAGGGTCCTTCACACCCTTGCTGCAACTCAAGGAGTTCTCTGACATACCCGTCTCCACTCGAGAGTATCAAGATCTTCCCGCCCACTTTCAGAGGAGCACTGTTTCCACCTCATAGCTCGAGAGGAAGGATCCTTTCCCTGCGTGGTCTGGAAAGCATTCCCGGCGTTCCAGTCGCATCTCAAGAGGAGGCCCTCTCCACAGGAAAGGCTAGAGAAACTCCAGGGTCGTTCCACCATTCCCAGAGTCCCCCAGATGTCTCTGTCAATTCCAGGGAAACCTGTTTTCCCTGCACTGCCTCGACTTTGAAGCCGAGGATCGACTCACACCACGGTGGCACGTGGGACAGCCCTGAGGAAAATCCTCGTGGGAAAGCCTCATTGGAAAGCCTCGAGGGAAAGCCACAGATCCCTTGATACAAGCGAAGGGAAGCATGACACCGCTGCTACAGCTCGAGAGGAAAGCGCACGTGCAGGCCCCGACTCGAGACGAGGACTGACTCCCCTGGGGAGACTCAGAAGTACCCCAAGATCCAAGTCAGCACTGGAGAAGAATTCTCAGGTTCCGGCACCGACGCCACACAAGGTCTTATGCCAGCGTGACACTGCTGCTACAGCTCGAGAGGAAAGCTCACGTGCAGGCCCCCACTCGAGACGAGGACTGACTCCCCTGGGGAGACTCAGAAGTACCCCAAGATTCATGTCAGCACTGGAGAGGAATCCTAAGGTTCCGGCACCTACTCCACACAGGTCTTAGGCCCCGACTTCGACGGGAGAGGAATCCCGAGAGGCCCCCGAGCAAGTCCCATGCGGACTGGCCTTTCCTGAGGCCACCAGAGTGGGTCCCTGAGGTCCCCGTCGGAAGTCGAGAGCACCTGCCGCAACTCGAGAAAACGCAGGAGGTTCAACCCTTCAGGCGAGATGAGGCCCATTTCCGCTGAGGCGTCTGGATGCTAATCACATCTAACATCTGGAACTTCCAAATGGTCCTTCACACCCTTGCTGCAACTCAAGAAGTTCCCCGACATACCCGTCTCCACTCGAGAGGAAACACGAGAGTCCCGCCCACATCCAGAGGAGACCCGTTTCCGACTCCTAGCTCGAGAGGAGGGATCCTTTCCCTGCGTGGTGGGGAAAGAATTCCCCGCGTTCCCGTCACAACTCAAGAGGAGGCGCTCTCCACAGGAAAGGCGAGAGGAACTCCAGGGTCGTGCCACCATTCCCAGCGTCCCCCAGATGTCTCACTCCATTCCAGGGAAACCTGTTTTCCCTGCACTGCCTCGACTTTGAAGCCGAGGATCCACTCACACCACGGTGGCACATGGGACTGCCCTGTGGGAAAGCCTCGTGGGAAAACCTCGTGGGAAAGCCTCGAGGGAAAGCCACATATCCCTTGATGCACGCGAAGGGAAGCGTGACACTGCTGCTACAGCTCGGGAGGAAAGTGCACGTTCATGCCCCCACTAGAGTCGATGACTGACTCACCTGGGGAGACTCCAGAAGTTCCCCAACATCCATGTCAGCACTGGAGAGGAATCCTCAGGTTCCGGCACCGACTCCACACAAGGTCTTATTCCCGGCATCGACGGGAGAGGAATACCGAGAGGCCCCCGAGCAACTCGCATGGGGACTGGCCTTTCCCGAGGCCACCAGTGCGGGTCCCTGAGGTTCCCGTCGTAAGTCGAGAGCACCTGCCGCCACTCGAGAAAATCCAGGAGGCTCTCCCCTCCAGGCGAGATAAGGCCCATTTCCGCTCAGGCGTCTTGAGGGTAATCATATCTAACCTCTGGAACTTCGAAAGGGTCCTTCACACCCTTGCTGCAACTCAAGAAGTTCCCTGACATACCCGTCTCCACTCGAGAGGAAGCACGAGAGTCCCGCCCACATCCAGAGGAGCCCCGTTTCTGCCTCCTAGCTCGAGAGGAGGGATCCTTTCCCTGCGTGGTCGGGAAAGAATTCCCGGTGTTTCCGTCGCATCTCAAGAGAAGGCGCTCTTCACAGGAAAGGCGAGAGGAACTCCAGGGTCGTGCCACCATTCCCAGAGTCGCCCAGATATCTCAGTCCATTCCAGGGAAAACTGTTTTCCCTGCATTGCCTCGACTTTCAAGGCGAGGATCGACTCACACAAAGGTGGCACGTGGGACAGCCCTGTGGGAAAGCCTCATGGAAATCCTCCTGGGAAAGCCTCGAGAGAAAGCCACAGATCCCTTGATCCACGCGAAGGGAAGCGCAACACTGCTGCTACAGCTAGGGAGGAAAGCGCACGTGCATGGCCCCAATAGAGATAAGGACTGACTCCCCTGGGGAGACTACAGGAGTACCCCAAGATCCATGTCAGCACTGGAGAGGAATCCTCAGGTTCCGGCACCGACTCCACACAAGGTCTTATTTCCCGGCATCGACGGGAGAGGAATCCCGAGAGGCCCCCGAGCAACTCACATGGGGTCTGGCCATTCCTGAGGCCACCAGAGCGGGTCCCTGAGGTCACTGTCGTAAGTCGAGGGCACCTGCCGCCACTCGAGAAAATCCAGGAGGCTCTCCCCTCCAGGCGAGATGAGGCCCATTTCCGCTGAGGCGTCTTGAGGCTAATCACATCTAACCTCTGGAACTTCCAAAGGGTCCTTCATACCCTTGCTGCAACTCAAGAAGTTCCCTGACATACCCGTCTCCACTCGAGAGGAAGCACGAGAGTCCCGCCCACATCCAGAGGAGCCCCGTTTCTGCTTCCTAGCTCGAGAGGAAGGATCCTTTCCCTCCCTGGTCGGGAAAGAAATTCCGGTGTTCCCGTCGCATCTCAAGAGGAGTGGCTCTCCACAGGAAAGGCGAGAGGAACTCCAGGGTCGTGCCACCATTCCCAGAGTACCCCCGATGTCTCAGTCCATTCCTGGGAAAACTGTTTTCCCTGCACTGCCACGACTATCAAGCCGAGGATCCACTCACACAACGGTGGCACCTGGGACAGCCCTGTGGGAAAGCCTCATGGGAAAGCCTCCTGGGAAAGCCTTGAGAGAAAGCCACAGATCCCTTGAGGCACGCGAAGGGAAGCGTGACACTGCTGCTACAGCTCGGGAGGAAAGCGCACGTGCATGCCCTCACTCGAGATGAGGACTGACTCACCTGGGGAGACTCCAGAAGTACCCCAAGATCCATGTCATCACTGGAGAGGAATACTCAGGTTCCGGCACCGACTCCACACAAGATCTTAGGCCCGGCATCACCGGGAGAGGAATCCCGAGAGGCCCCCTAGCAACTCGCATGCGGACTGGCCTTTCCTGAGGCCACCAGAGCGGGTCCCTGAGGTCCCCGTCTGAAGTCGAGAGCACCTGCCGCAACTCGAGAAAATGCAGGAGGTTCTACCCTCCAGGCGAGATGAGGCCCATTTCCGCTGAGGCGTCTGGATGCTAATCACATCTAACATCTGGAACTTCCAAAGGGTCCTTCACACCCTTGCTGCAACTCAAGAAGTTCCCCGACATACCCTTCTCCACTCGAGAGGAAGCACGAGAGTCCCGCCCACATCCAGAGGAGACCCGTTTCCGACTCCTAGCTCGAGAGGAGGGATCCTTTCCCTGCGTGGTGGGGAAAGAATTCCCCGCGTTCCCGTCGCATCTCAAGAGGAGCCGCTCTCCACAGGAAAGGCGAGAGGAACTCCAGGGTCGTGCCACCATTCCCAGCGTCCCCCAGATGTCTCACTCCATTCCAGGGAAACCTGTTTTCCCTGCACTGCCACGACTATCAAGCCGAGGATCCACTCACACAACGGTGGCACCTGGGACAGCCCTGTGGGAAAGCCTCATGGGAAAGCCTCCTGGGAAAGCCTTGAGAGAAAGCCACAGATCCCTTGAGGCACGCGAAGGGAAGCGTGACACTGCTGCTACAGCTCGGGAGGAAAGCGCACGTGCATGCCCTCACTCGAGATGAGGACTGACTCACCTGGGGAGACTCCAGAAGTACCCCAAGATCCATGTCATCACTGGAGAGGAATACTCAGGTTCCGGCACCGACTCCACACAAGATCTTAGGCCCCGGCATCACCGGGAGAGGAATCCCAAGAGGCCCCCTAGCAACTCGCATGCGGACTGGCCTTTCCTGAGGCCACCAGAGCGGGTCCCTGAGGTCCCCGTCTGAAGTCGAGAGCACCTGCCGCAACTCGAGAAAATGCAGGAGGTTCTACCCTCCAGGCGAGATGAGGCCCATTTCCGCTGAGGCGTCTGGATGCTAATCACATCTAACATCTGGAACTTCCAAAGGGTCCTTCACACCCTTGCTGCAACTCAAGAAGTTCCCCGACATACCCTTCTCCACTCGAGAGGAAGCACGAGAGTCCCGCCCACATCCAGAGGAGACCCGTTTCCGACTCCTAGCTCGAGAGGAGGGATCCTTTCCCTGCGTGGTGGGGAAAGAATTCCCCGCGTTCCCGTCGCATCTCAAGAGGAGCCGCTCTCCACAGGAAAGGCGAGAGGAACTCCAGGGTCGTGCCACCATTCCCAGCGTCCCCCAGATGTCTCACTCCATTCCAGGGAAACCTGTTTTCCCTGCACTGCCTCGACTTTGAAGCCGAGGATCCACTCACACCACGGTGGCACGTGGAACTGCCCTGTGGGAAAGCCTCGTGGGAAAGCCTCGTGGGAAAGCCTCGAGGGAAAGCCACAGATCCCTTGATACACGCGAAGGGTAGTGTGACACTGCTGCTACAGCTAGGGAGGAAAGCGCACGTGCATGCCCCCACTCGAGACGAGGACTGACTCCCCGTGGGAGACTCCAGAAGTACCCCAAGATCCATGTCAGCACTGGAGAGGAAACCTCAGGTTCCGGCACCGACTCCACACAAGGTCTTATTCCCCGGCATCGACGGGAGAGGAATCCCGAGAGGCCCCCGAGCAACACGCATGGGGATTGGCCTTTCCTGAGGCCACCAGAGCGGGTCCCTGAGGTCCCCGTCGTAAGTCGAGAACACCTGCCGCAACTCGAGAAAATCCAGGAGTTTCTCCCCTCCAGGCGAGATGAGGCCCATTTCCGCTGAGGCCTCCCGAGGCTAATCACATCTAACATCGGGAAATTCCAAAGGGTCCTTCACACCCTTGCTGCAACTCAAGAAGTTCCCCGACATACCCGTCTCCACTCGAGAGGAAGCACGAGAGTCCCGGGCACATTCAGAGGAGCCCCGTTTCTGCCTCCTAGCTCGAGAGGAGGGATCCTTTCCCTGAGTGGTCGGGAAAGAATTCCCGGTGTTTCCGTCGCATCTCAAGAGGAGGTGCTCTCCACAGGAAAGGCGAGAGGTATTCCAGGGTCGTGCCACCATTCCAGAATCCCCCAGATATCTCAGTCCATTTACAGGGAAACCTGTTTTCCCTGCACAGCGTCGACTTTCAAGCCGAGGATCGACTCACACAACGGTGGCACGTGGGACAGCCCTGTGGGAAAGCCTCATGGGAAAACCTCCTTGGATAGCCTCGAAGGAAAGCCACAGATCCCTGATGCACGCGAAGGGAAGGGTGACACTGCTGCTACAACTCGGGAGGAAATCGCACGTACATGCCCTCACTCGAGACAAGGACTGACTCCCCCTGGGGATACTCCAGAAGTACCCCAAGATCCATGTCAGCACTGGAGAGGTATCCTCAGGTTCCGGCACCGACTCCACACAAGGTCTTAGGCCCCGGCATCGACGGGAGAGGAATCCCGAGAGGCCCCCGAGCAACTCGCATGGGGACTGGCCTTTCCTGAGGCCACCAGAGCGGGTCCCTGAGGTCCCCGTCGTAAGTAGGAGAGCACCTGCCGCAACTCGAGAAAATGCAGGAGGTTCTACCCCTCAGAGGCGAGATGAGGCCCATTTCCGCTGAGGGGTCTGCGAGGCTAATCACATGCTAACATCTGGAACTTCCAAAGGGTCCTTCACACCCTTGCTGGCAACTCAAGAAGTTCCCCCGACATAGCCCGTCTCCACTCGAGAGAAGCACGAGAGTCCCGCCCACTCAGAGGAGCCACCGTTTACGCCTCCTAGCTCCGAGAGGAGGGATCCTTTCCCTGCGTGGTGGGAAAGAATTCCCCGCGTTCCCGTCGTATCTCAAGAGGAGGCGCTCTCCACAGGAAAGGCGAGAGGAACTCCAGGGTCGTGCCACCATTCCCAGATTCCCCCAGATGTCTCAGTCCATTCCAGGGAAACATGTTTTCCCTGCACTGCCTCGACTTTCAAGCCGAGGATCGACTCACACCAACGGTGGCACGTGGACAACCCTGTGGGAAAGCCTCGTGGGAAAGCCTCGAGGGAAAGCCACAGATCCTTGATCCAAGCGAAAGGAAGGACACTTGCTCAGCTACAGCTCGGGAGGAAAGCGCACGTGCATGCCCTCTCACTCGAGACAAGAGGACTCCTCCGCTCGGGATACTCCAGAAGTACCCCAAAGATCATGTCAGGCACTTGGAGAGGTATCCTCAGGTTCCGGCACCGGGTCCACATCAAGGTCTAAGGGCCTCCGGCATCGGACGGGAGAGGGAATCCCGAGAGGCCGCCCGTAAGCGGAAAGAGAGCAGACAATAACAAGGGGCCAGGGCCAACTCGCATGGGGATGCCCTTTCCTGAGGCCAGCCACGAGCGGGTCCCCTGAGGGTCCCCGTCGTAAGAGGAGAGCACCTGCCGCAACTCGAGAAAATGCAGGAGGTTCTACCTAGAGGCGAGATGCGGCCCATTTCCCGCTGAGGGTTCTGGAGGCGTAACTAGCACATCTAACATCTGGAACTTCCAAAGGTCCTTACACCCTTGCTGGCAAACTCGCAGAAGTTCCCACGACACTTACCCGTCTCCATCGGAGAAAGGCACTGAGAGTCCGCCCACTTCGAGGAGCCCGTTCGCCTGCCTAGCTTCGCAGAGGGAGGGATACTTTCCGCTGCGCGTGGTGGGGAAGATAGTCCCCGCGTTCGCCGTCGTATCTCAAGTAGGAGGCCGGCTCTCCACAGGAAAGGCGAGAGGAACTCCAGGGTCGTGCCACATTCCCAAGATTCCCCCAGATGTTCGAGTCCATTCCAGGGAAACATGTTTCCCTGGCACGCCTCGACTTTCAAGCGGGATGCGCTCACAACCAACGGTGGGCAGCGTGGACAAGACCCTGTGGGAACCTCGTGGGAAAAGCCTCGGAGGGAAAGCCACAGATCCTTGATCCAAGCGAAAGGAAGCATTGAGACACTTACTGCTAGTACAAACACAACTGCTACAGCTCAGGGAGGAAAGCGACACAGTGCATGCCCTTCACATCGAGACGAGGACTGACTCCACCTGGGGAAGACTCCAAGAAAGTACC
>NW_017192285.1:0-10363 GCF_001704415.2 Capra hircus
TCGACTTACGATGGGAGACCTCAGGGACCCGCTCTGGTGGCCTCAGGAAAGGCCAGTCCCCATGTGCGTTGCTCTGGGGCCTCTCGGGATTCCTCTCCCGACGATGACGGGGGGTCTAAGACCTTGTTTGGAGTCGGTGCCGGAACCTGAGGATTCCTCTCCACTTCTGACATGGATATGGGGTACTTCTGGAGTCCCCCAGGGGTGTCAGTACTCGTCTCTAGTGGGGCCATGCACGTGCGCTTTCCTCCCGAGCTGTAGCAGCAGTGTCCCGCTTCCCTTCGCATGGATCAAGGAATCTGTGGCTTTCCCTCGAGGCTTTCCCACGAGGCTTTCCACAGGGCTGTACCACGTGCCACTGTGGTGTGAGTCGATCCTCGACTTGAAAGTCGAGGCAGTGCAGGAATACAGGTTTCCCTGGAATGGACTGAGACATCTGGGGGACTCTGGGAATGGTGGCACGACCCTGGAGTTCCTCTCACCTTTCCTAGGGAGAGCGCCTCCTCTTGAGATTCGACGGGAATGCTGCGAATTCTTTCCCGACCACGCAGGGAAAGGATCAAACCTCTCGAGCTAAAAGGTGGAATCGGGGCTCCTCTGGATGTGGGCGGGACTCTCGTGCTTCTCTCGAGTGGAGACGGGTATGTCGGGGAAATTCTTGAGTTGCATCAAGGGTGTGAAGGACCCTTTGGAAGTTCCAGAGTTTAGGTTTGATTAGCCTCGAGACGCCTCTGCGGAAATGGGCCTCATCTCGCCTGGAGGGGAAAACCTCCTGGATTTTCTCGAGTTGCTGCAGGTGCTCTCGACGTACGACGGGGATCACAGGGACCCGCTCTGGTGGCCTCAGTTAAGGCCAGTCCACATGCGCGTTTCTCGGGGGCCTCTCGGATTCCTCTCCCATCGATGCCGGGACCTAAGACCTTGTGTGGAGTCGGTGCCTGAACCTGAGGATTCCTCTCCAGTGCTGACATGGATCTTGGGCTACTTCTGGAGACTCCCCAGGGGAGTCAGTCCTCGTCTCATGTGGGGGCATGCAGTTGCGCTTTCCTCCAGAGCTGTAGCAGCAGTGTCACGCTTCCCTTCGCGTGGATGAAGGGATCTGTGGCTTTCCCTCGAGGTTTTCCCCACGAGGCTTTCCCAAGAGGCTTTCCACAGGGCTGACCCACGTGTCACCGTTGTGTGAGTCGATCCTCGGCTTGAAAGTCGAGGCAGTGCAGGGAAAACAGGTTTCCCTTGAATGGACTGAGACATCTGGGGGACTCTGGGAATGGTGGCACGACCCTGGAGTTCCTCTCGCCTTTCCTGTGGAGAGCGTCTCCTCTTGAGATGCGAGGGGAAAGCCGGGAATTCTTTCCCGACCACGCAGTGAAAGGATCCCTCCTCTCGAGCCATGAGGCGGAAACGAGGCTCCTCTGGATGTGGCGGGACTCTCGTGCTTCTTCTCGAGTGGAGACGGGTATGTCGGGGAACTTCTTGAGTTGCAGCAAGGGTGTGAAGGACCCTTTGGAAGTTCCAGAGGTTAGGTGTGATTAGCCTCGAGACGCCTCAGCGCAAATGGGCCTCATCTCGCCTGGAGGGGTGAACCTCCTGGATTTTCTCGAGTTCCAGCAGGTGCTCTCGACTTACGAAGGGGACCTCAGGGACTCGCTGTGGTGGCTTCAGGAAAGGCCAGTCCCCATGCGAGTTGCTCGGGGGCCTCTCGGGATTCCTCTCCCGTCTATTCCAGGGCCTAAGACCTTGTGTGGAGTCGGTGCCAGAACCTGAGGATTCCTCTCCAGTGCTGACATGGATCTTGGGCTACTTCTGGAGTCTCCCCAGGGGAGTCAGTCCTCGTCTCGTCTGGGAGCATGCAACGTGCGCTTTCTTCCGGAGCTGTAGCAGCAGTGTCAACTCCTCCCTTGGCGTGGATCAAGGGATCTGTGGCTTTCCCTCGAGGCTTTCCAACGAGGCTTTCCCACGAGGCTTTCCCACAGGGCTGTCCCACATGCCACCGTGGTGTGAGCCGATCCTCGCTTGAAAGTCGAGGCAGTGCAGGGAAAACAGGTTTCCCTGGAATGGACTGAGACATATGGGGGACTCTGGGAATGGTGGCAAGACCCTGGAGTTCCTCTCGCCTTTCCTGTGGAGAGCGCCTCCTCTTGAGATGCGACGGGAACGCCGGGAATTCTTTCCCGAACCTGCAGTGAAAAGGATCCCTCCTCTCGAGCTAGGAGGCAGAAACGGGGCTCCTCTGGATGTGGGCGGGTCTCTCGTGCTTCCTCTCGGGTGGAGACTGGTATGTCGGGGATCTTCTTGAGTTGCAGCAAGGGTGTGAAGGACCCTCTGGAAGTTCCAGAGGTTAGGTGTGATTAGCCTCGAGACACCTCAGCGGAAATGGGGCCTCATCTCGCCTGGTGGGTAGAACCTCCTGGATTTTCTCGAGTTGCGGCAGGTACTCTCGACTTACGACGGGGACCTCAGGACCCGCTCTGGTGGCCTCAGGAAACGCCAGTCCCCATGCTAGTTGCTAGGGGGCCTCTCGGGTTTCCTCTCCTGTCGATGCCGATGCCTAAGACATTGTGTGGAGTCGGTGCCGGAACCTGAGGATTCCTCTCCAGTGCTGACATGGATCTTGGGGTACTTTCTGGAGTCTCCTCAGGGGAGTCAGTCCTTGTCTCGAGTGGGGGCATGCAGGTGCGCTTTCCTCCCGAGCTGTAGCAGCAGTGTCACGCTTCCCTTCCCGTGTATCCTAGGATCAGTGGCTTTCCCTCGAGGCTTTCCACGAGGCTTTCCCACGACGCTTTCCACAGTGATGTCCCATGTGCCACCGTCGTGTCAGTCGATCCTCGGCCTGAAAGTTGATGCAATGCCGGGAAAACAGGCTTCCGTGGAATGGACTGAGACATCTGGGGTATCTGGGAATGGTGGCACGACTCTTGAGTCCCTCTCGCCTTTCAGGTGGAGAGCGCCTCCTCTTGAGATGCAACGGGAACGCCGGGAATCTTTCCCGAGCCTGCGGGGAAAGGATCCCACCCTCTCGAGCTAGGAGGCGGTAACGGGGCTCCTCTGGATGTGGGCGGGACGCTCGTGCTTCCTCTCGAGTGGAGACGGGTATATCCGGGAACTTGTTGAGTTGCAGCAAGGGTGTGAAGGACCCTTTGGAAGTTCCAGAGGGTAGGTGTGATTAGCCTCGAGACGCCTCAGCAGAAAGTAGCCTCACCTCGCCTGGAGGGGAGAACCTCCTGGATTTTCTCGAGTTGCTGCAGGTGCTCTCGACATACGACGGGTATCTCAGGGACCCGCTCTGGTGGCCTCAGGAAAGGCCAGTCCATATGCGCGTTGCTCGGGGGCCTCTCGGGATGCCTCTCCCATCGATGCCGGGACCTAAGACCTTGTGTGGAGTCGGTGCCTGAACCTGAGGATTCCTCTCCAGTGCTGACATGGGTCTTGGGTTACTTCTGGAGTCTCCCCAGGGGAGTCAGTCCTCGTCTCGAGTGGGGGCATGCACGTGTGCTTGCCTCTAGAGCTTTAGCAGCAGTGTCACGCTTCCGTTCGCGTGGTCAAGGGATCTGTGGTTTTCCCTCGAGGTTTTCCCACGAGGCTTTCCCACGAGGCTTTCCCACGAGGCTTTCCCACAGGGCTGACCCACGTGTCACAGCTGTGTGAGTCGATCCTCGGCTTGAAAGTCGAGGCAGTGCAGGGAAAACAGATTTCCCTGGAATGGACTGAGACATCTGGGGGACTCTGGGAATGGTGGCAAGACCCTGGAGTTCCTCTCGCCTTTCCTGTGGAGATCGCCTCCTCTTGAGATGCGGCCGGGAACACTGGGAACTCTTTCCCGATCACTGAGGGAAAGGATCCCTCCTCTTGAGCTAGGAGGGGGAATCGGGGCTCCTCTGAATGTGGGCGGACTCTCGTGCTTCCTCTCGAGTGGAGCCGGATATGTTGGGGATCTTCTTGAGTTGCAGCAAGGGTGTGAAGGATCCTTTGTAAGGTCCAGAGTTTAGGTGTGATTAGCTTTGAGACACCTCAGCGGAAATGGTCCTCATCTCGCCTGGAGGGGAGAACCTCCTGGATTTTCTCAAGTTGCGGCAGGTGCTCTCGACCTACGACGGGGCCCTCAGGGACCCGCTCTGGTGGCCTCAGGAAAGGCCAGTCCCCATGCAAGTTGCAAGGGAACTCTCGGGATTCCTCTCCCGTCAGTCCCGGGGCCTAAGACCTTGTGTGGAGTCGGTGCCGGAACCTGAGGATTCCTCTCCAGGGCTGACATGGATCTTGGGGTACTTCTGTAGTCTCCCCAGGGGAGTCAGTCCTGGTCTCGAGTGTGGGCATGCAAGTGCGCTTTCCTCCCGAGCTGTAGCAGCAGTGTCACGATTCCCTTCGCTTGGATCAAGGGACATGTGGCTTTCCCTCGAGGCTTTCCCATGAGGCTTTCCCACGAGGCTTTTCCACAGGGCTGTCCCACGTGCCACCATGGTGTGAGTCGATCCTCGGCTTGAAAGTCGAGGCAGTGCAGGGAAAACAGGTTTCCCTGGAATAGACTGAGACATCTGGGGGACTCTGGGAATGGTGGCATGACCCTGGAGTTCCTGTCGCCTTTCCTGTTGAGAGCGCCTCCTCTTGAGTTGCGACGGAAACGCCGGGAATTCTTTCCCGACGACGCAGGAAAAGCATCCCTCTTCTCGAGCTAGGAGGCGGAAACGGGGCTCCTCTGGATTGGGCGGGACTCTCGTCCTTCCTCTTGAGTGGAGACGGGTATGTCGGGGAACTTCTTGAGTTGTAGCAAGGGTGTGAAGGCCCCTTTGGAAGTTCCAGAGGTTAGGTGTGATTAGCCTGGGGACGCCTCAGAGGAAATGGGCCTCATCTACCCTGGAGGGGAGAACCTCCTGCATTTTCTCGAGTTGGTGCAGGTGTTCTCTCATTACGACGGGGACCTCAGGGACCCGCTCTGGTGGCCTCAGGAAAGGCCAGTCCCCATGCGAGTTGCTCGGGGGCCTCTCTGGATTGCTCTCCTGTCGATGCCGGGGCCTAAGACCTTGTGTGGAGTCGATGCCGGAATCTGAGGATTCCTCTCCAATGCTGACATGGATTTGGGGTACTTCTGGAGTCTCCCAGGGGAGTCAGTCCTCGTCTCGAGTGGAGCATGCACGTGCGCTTTCCTCCCAAGCTGTAGCAGCAGTGTCGTGCTTCCCTTCGCGTGGATCAAGGGATCAGGGGCTTTCCCTCGAGGCTTCCCACGAGGCTTTCCCACGAGGCTTTCCCACAAGGCTGTCCCACGTGCCACCGTGGTGTGAGTCGGATCCTCGGCTTGAAAGTGGAGGCAGTGGTGGGAAGTCAGGTTTCCCAGGAATGGACTGAGACATCTGGGGGACTCTAGGAATGGTGGCACGACCCTGGAGTTCCTCTCGCCTTTCCTGTGGAGAGCGCCTCCTCTTGAGATGCGACGGAAATGCCGGGAATTCTTTCCCGACCATGCAGGGAAAGGATCCCTCCTCTCGAGCTAGGAGGCGGAAACGGGGCTCCTCTGGATGTGGGCGGGACTCTCGTGCTTCCTCTCGAGTGGAGACGAGTATGTCGGGGAACTTCTTGAGTTGCAGCAAGGGTGTGATGGACCCTTTGGAAGTTCCAGATGTTAGGTGTGCTTAGCCTCGAGACGCCTCAGCGGAAATGGGCCTCATCTCGCCTGGAGGGGAGAACCTCCTGGATTTTCTCGAGTTGTGGCAGGTGCTCTAGACTTACCACGGGGACATCAGGGACCTGTTCTGGTGGCCTCAGAAAAGGCCAGTACCCATGCGAGTTGCTTGGGGGCCTCTCGGGATTCCTCTCCCGTCGATGCCGGGCCTTAGACCTGGAGTGGAGTCGGTACCGGAACCTGAGAATTCCTCTCCAGTGCTGACATGGATCTTGGGGTACTTCTGGTGTCTCCCCAGGGGAGTCAGTCCTCGTCTCGGGTGGGGGCATGCACTGGCGCTTTCCTCCCGAGATGTAGCAGCAGTGTCACGCTTCCCTTCGAGTGGAACAAGGGATCTGTGGCATTCCCTCGAGGCTTTCCCACGAGGCTTTCCCACGAGGCTTTACCACAGGGCTGTCCCACGTGCCACCGTGGTGTGAGTCGATCCTCGGCTCGAAAGTCAAAACAGTGCAGGGAAAACAGGTTTCCCTGGAATGGACTGAGACATCTGGCGGACTTTAGGAATGGTGGCATGACCCTGGAGTTCCTCTCGCCTTTCCTGTGGAGAGCGCCTCCTCTTGAGATGCGACAGGAACGCCGGGAATTCTTTCCCGAGCACGCAGGGAAAGGATCACTCCTCTTGAGCTAGGAGGTGGAAACGGGGCTCCTCTGGATGTGGTCGGGACTCTCATGCTTCCTCTCGAGTGGAGATGGGTATGTCAGGGAACTTCTTGAGTTGCAGTAAGGGTGTGAAGGACCCTTTGGAATTTCCAGATTTAGGTGTGATTAGCTTCGAGATGCCTCAGTGGAAATGGGCCTCATTTCGCCTGGAGGGTAGAACCTCCTGGATTTTCTCGAGTTGCGGCAGGTGCACTCGACTTACGACGGGGACCTCAGGGACACGCTTTGGTGGCCTCGGAAAGGCCATTTCCTTGCGAGTTACTCTGGGGCCTCTCGGGATTCCTCTCCCGTGGATGCCAAGGCCAAAGACCTTGTGTGGAGTCGGTGCCAGAACCTGAGGATTCCTCTCCAGTGCTGACATGGATCTTGGGGTATTCTGGAGTCTCCCCAGGGGAGTCCAGTCCTCGTAATGAGTGGGGCATGCAAGTGCACTTTCCTCCCGAGCTGTAGCAGCAGTCTAACGCTTCCCTTCGCGTGGAAAAAGGGATCTGTTGCATTCCCTCGAGGCTTTCCCACGAGGCTTTCCCACGAGGCTTTCCCACAGGGCTGTCCCACGTGCCACCGTGGTGTGAGTCGATCCTCAGCTTGAAAGTCGACGGCAGTGCATGGCAAACAGGTTTCCCTGGAATGCACTGAGACATCTGGGGACTCTGGGAATGTGGCACGACCCTGGAGTTCCTCTCGCCTTTCCTGTGGAGAGCGCCTCCTCTTGAGATGCCGACGGGAACGCCGGGAATTCTTTCCCGACCACGCAGGGAAAGGATCCCTCCTCTCGAGCTAGGAGGCGGAAACGGGGCTCCTCTGGATGTGGGCGGAACTCTAGTGCTTCCTCTCCGAGTGGAGACGGGAATGTCGCGGCATTTCTTGAGTTGCACTAAGGGTGTGAAGGACCCTCTGGAAGTTCCAGAGTTTAGGTGTGAATAGCCTCGAGACGCCTCAGCGGAAATGGGCCTCATCTCGCCTGGAGGGGAGAACCTCCTGGATTTTCTCGAGTTGCGGCAGGTGCTCTCGACTTACGACGGGGACCTCAGGGACCCACTCTGGTGGCCTCAGGAAAGGCCAGTACCCTTGCGAGTTGCTCGGAGCCTACTCGGGATTCCTCTCCGTCTATGCCGGGGCCTAAGACCTTGTGTGGAGTTGGTGCCGGAACCTGAGGATTCCTCTCCAGTGCTTATATGGATCTTGGTGTACTTCTGGAGTCTCCCCAGGGGAGTCAGTCCTCGTCTCGAGTGGGGGCATGCACGTGCGCTTTCCTCCGAGCTGTAGCAGCAGTGTCAGCTTCCTTCGCGTGGATCAAGGGATCTGTGGCTTTCCCTCGAGGCTTTCCCACGAGGCTTTCCCAGGAGGCTTTCCCACAGGGCTGTCCCACGTGCACGGTGGTGTGAGTCGATCCTCGGCTTGAAAGTCGAGGCAGTGAAGGGAAAACAGGTTTCCCTGGAATGGACGGAGACATCTGGGGGACTCTGGGAATGGTGGCACGACCCTGGAGTTCCTCTCGCCTTTCCTGTGAGAGCGCCTCCTCTTGAGATGCAACGGAACACAGGGAATTCTTTCCCGACCACGCAGGAAAGGATCCCTCTCTCGCTAGGAGGCGGAAAGGGGCTCCTCTGGATGTGGGCGGGACTCTCGTGCTTCCTCTTGAGGGGAGACGGGTATGTCGGGGAACTTCTTGAGTTGCAGCAAGGGTGTGAAGGACCCGTGGAAGTTCCAGAGGTTAGGTGTATTAGCCTCCAGACGCCTCAGCGGAAATGGGCCTCATCTGGCCTGGAGGGGAGAACCTCCTGGATTTTCTCGAGTTGTGGCAGGTGCTCTCGACTTACGATGGGGACTCAGGGACCCGCTCTGGTGGCCTCAGGAAAGGCCAGTCCCCATGCGAGTTGCTCGGGGCCTCTCGGATTCCTCTCCCTTCGATGCCGGGGCCTAAGACCTTGTGTGGAGTCGGTGCCGGAACCTGAGGATTCCTCTCCAGTGCTGACATGGATCTTGGGGTACTTCTGGAGTCTCCCCAGGGGAGTCAGTCCTCGTCTCGAGTGGGGGCATGCACGTGCGCTTTCCTCCCGAGCTGTAGCAGCATTGTCACGCTTCCCTTCGCGTGGATCAAGGGATCTGTGGCTTTCCCTCGAGGCTTTCACACGAGGCTTTCCCACGAGGCTTTCCCACAGGTTTGTCCACGTGCCACCGTGATGTGAGTCGATCCTCGGCTTGAATGTCGAGGCAGTGCAGGAAAACAGGTTTCCCTGGAATGGACTGAGACATCTGGGGGACTCTGGGAAAGGTGGCACGACCCTGGAGTTCCTCTCGCCTTTCCTGTGGAGAGCGCGCCTCCTCTTGAGATGCGACGGGAACGCCGGGAATTCTTTCCCGATGACGCAGGGAAAGGATCCCTCCTCTCGAGCTAGTAGGCAGAAACGGGCTCCACTGGATGTGGGCGGGACTCTCGTGCTTCCTCTCGAGTGGAGACGGTATGTCGGGGAACATCTTGAGTTGCAGCAGGGTGTGAAGCACCGTTTTGGAAGTTCCAGAGATTAGGTGTGATTAGCCTGGAAACGCCTCAGCAGAAATGGGCCTCATCTCGCCTGGAGGGGAGAACCTCCTGTATTTTCTTTAGATAGGCAGTTGCTCTCGACTTACGACGGGAACCTCAACGACCCGCTCTGGCGGGCCTCAGAAAAGGCCATTCCCATGCGAGTTGCTCAGGGCCTCTCGGGATTCCTTTTTCCCCGATGCCGGGGCCTAAGACCTTGTGTGGAGTCGGTACCGGAACCTGAGGTTTTCCTCTGCAGTGCTGACATGGATCTTGGGTACTTCTGGAGTCTCCCCAGGGGAGTCAGTCCTCGTCTCGAGTGGGGCATGCACGTGCGCTTTCCTCCCTAGCTGTAACAGCAGTGTCATGCTCCAGTCGCGTGGATCAAGGGATCAGTGGCTTTCCCTCGAGGCTTTCCCACGAGGCTTTCCAACAAGGCTTTCCCACGAGGCTTTCCCACAGGGCTGTCCCACGTGCCACCGTGGTGTGAGTCGATCCTCGGCTTGAAAGTCGAGGCAGTGCAGGGTAAACAGGTCTCCCTGGAATGGACTGAGACATCTGAAGGACTCTGGGATTGGTGGCACGACCATCGAGTTCCTCTCGCCTTTCCTCTGGAGAGCCCGACCTCTTGAGTTGCGTCGGGAACGACGGGAAATTCTTTCTCGACCACGTAAGGAAAGGATCCCTCCTCTCGAGCTAGGAGGCGGAAACGGGGGCTCCTCTGGATGTGAGCGGGACTCTCCTGCTTCCTCTCAAGTGGAGACGGGTATGTCGGAACTTCTTGAGTTGCAGCAAGGGTGTGAATGACCCTTTGGAAGTTCCAGAGGTTAGGTGTGATTATCCTCGAGACGCCTCAGCGGAAATGGGCATCATCTCGCCTGGAGGGGAAAACCTCCTGGATTTTCTCGAGTTGCGGCAGGTGCTCTCGACTTACGATGGGGACCTCAGGGACCCGCGCTGGTGGCCTCAGGAAAAGGGCAGTCCGCCTGCGAGTTGCTCGGGGGCTCTCGGATTCCTCTCCCGTCGATGCCGGGCCTAAGACCTTGTGTGGATTCGGTGCCGGAACCTGAGGATTCTTCTCCAGTGCTGACATGGATCTTGGGCTACTTTCTGGAGTCTCCCATGGGAGTCTTTCGTCGTCTCGAGTGGGGCATGCACGTGCTCTTTCCTCCCGAGCTGAAGCAGCAGATTCACGCTTCCCTTCCCGTGGATAAAGGGATCTGTGGTATCCCTCGAGGCTTTCCCACGAGGCTTCCCACAGGTTTGTACCACGTGCCACCGTGGTGTGAGTCGTTCCTCGGCATGAAAGTCGAGGCAGTGCAGGGAAACAGGTTTCCCTGGAATGGACTGAGACATCTGGGGGTCTCTGGGAATGGTGGCACGACCCTGGAGTTCCTCTCGCCTTTCCTGTGGAGAGGGCCTCCTCTTGAGTTGCGAGGGGAACACCGAGAATTTTTTACCGTACACGCAAGGAAAGGATCCCCTTCTCTCGAGCTAGTAGGCAGAAA
>NW_017192286.1:0-21339 GCF_001704415.2 Capra hircus
CCTTACCCTTGCACTAAAAAAAAAAAAAAAAAGGTCGGCCAGTCCTCTCTTAAGGAGAGCTTAGGGGCTGGTGGGTTGCACACTGCAGGGCTCAAGCAAGTGAGAATTCTGTCAGAGGAGGAAGGGCAACTGCAGGGCCTCCTCCAGCGGTTGCTTGGCCCCCAGATTCAGCGCCACACGGAGAGAGAGCACCAGGCTCCAGGGCCCCCTGGCTGGGGTTTTCAGCCCCGCACACACGGAGGCTGATTCCTTGGGTGCCCAGAAAGTGTATGACAGACGTAGGTTCCCTAGCACTCCTCCTCCAAGCAGAGACATGTGCAGGTGTTTGGGCCTGATCCTGCGCGTCTGGTTTCCCGCCCACAGCCCAAACTCAGGGGAAGCAGCCCTGAGGCAAGACCTTGCTGGAGGAGCCCTGCGCCCCCGCCTGATAGGCGAGTGCACAGCCAGCCAGGGAAGCGAGCCTCCTCGGGGGGAAGAGGAGGCAGCCCAGCCCGTCAAGTTGAAAGCCCTGCTTGCACGGAGTTAAGTGTGCCTCAGTACAGCAGATCTCTAGCTCTGTTCAGAGGCCCGATCTAGCAGAGTTCATGTCGCCAAGATGCTCTGCCATAGGCGAGCCTTGCGCAGACTTGCCTTGCTTTTAGGCTCCCTCCCCAGGAAGGAGCAGGCTGTGTGAGGCTGGGAAACGCCACTGGCGCCTTCCTGGCTTCAGCTCTACCCTGCCTTGCCTTTGCACTTAGTTCCCAGCGTCCTTGAGGAGGGCTTAGGGCTGGTGGGTTGCACACTGCCAAGGGCTCCAGCAGTGAAAGCTCTGTCAGAGGGAAGCGAAGGGCAACAGCAGGGCTCCTTCAGCGGTTGCTTGGCCGCCCAGACTAAGCTCCGCACGGAGAGCACCAGGTTCCAAGGGCCCCTGGCTGGGTTTTGCATCCCCACACTCCCAGAGGCTGACTCTGTGTGTGCCTAGAAAGTGTGTGAGAGACGTATGTTCCCTAGTACTCTCCTCCCCAGCAGAGACATGTGTTTGGGAGGGCTTAGGGATCGCTGAGTTCCACACTTCCAAGGGCTCCAGCACTGAGAGCTCTGTCGACGGGAAGGGAAGGGCAACTGCAGAGCTCCTTCAGCTGTTGCTTGGCTGTCTAGACTCAGCGCCACATTGAGAGCACCATGCACCCAGGGCCCCCTGGGTGGTGTCTGCAGCCAGCAGGCTGGCGACTCACTTGTGGTCTCCCATCATTTGCCTGAAATACATAGGTTCCCTAATGCTCTTCTCCCCAGCAGAGCTGTGTGCAGGTTGTTGGGGCCTGCCCCTGCGTGTCTGGGTTCCCGCCCACAACCCCAGCTCAGGGGAAGTAACCCCTGAGCCAACCTGCAGGAGGCGAGGTATGGCTCCGCCTGGAAGCCGAGTGCACAGGACAAGTGGAAGGGAGCCTCCTCCGGGGAAGAGGAGGCAGCCCAGTCGCCTGCTGCTGCAAGCCTTGCTGGGGTGGAGCCGAGTGCGCCTCCAGTATGGCAGAGCTCCAGCTCCGCTGAGAGCCCTGATCTGGCAGAGTTCCTTGCGCGAGGCTGCTCTGCCTGGGGCGAGCTTTGCCCAGACTTGCCTGGCTTCTAGACTTCCTGCCCAGGAAGGAGCAGTCTGCACGAGGTTGGGAGACGCCACTGGCACCTTCCTGGCCTCAGCTCTGCTCCTGCCTTGCCTTTGCACCTAAGGCCCAGGAGGCCTGAGGCCAGGAAGGTGCCAGTGGCGTCTCCCAACCTCGTGCAGACTGCTCCTTCCTGGCAGGAAGTCTAGAAGCCCAGGCAAGTCTGGGCAAGGCTCGCCCAGGCAGAGCAGCCTCGCGCAAGGAACTCTGCCAGATCAGGGCTCTCAGCGGAGCTGGAGCTCTGCCATACTGGAGGCGCACTCGGCTCCACCCCAGCAAGGCTTGCAGCAGCAGGCGACTGGGCTGCCTCCTCTTCCCCGGAGGAGGCTCCCTTCCACTTGTCCTGTGCACTCGGCTTCCAGGCGGAGCCATACCTCGCCTCCTGCAGGTCTTGGCTCAGGGGTTACTTCCCCTGAGCTGGGTTGTGGGCGGGAACCCAGACACGCAGGGGCAGGCCCCAACAACCTGCACACAGCTCTGCTGGGGAGAAGAGCATTAGGGAACCTATGTATTTCAGGCAAATGATGGGAGACCACAAGTGAGTCGCCAGCCTGCTGGCTGCAGACACCACCCAGGGGCCCTGGGTGCATGGTGCTCTCAATGTGGCTGCCTCCTCTTCTCCCGAGGAGGCTCGCTACACTGCTGGCTGTGCTCTCGCCTATCAGGGGCGCGCAGGGCTCCTCCAGCAGGTCTTGCCTCAGGGGCTGCTTCCCCTGAGTTGGGGCTGTGGGCGGAACCCAGACACGCAGGATCAGGCCCAAACCACCTGCACATGTCTCTGCTGGGGAGGAGAGTGCTAGGGAACCTACGTCTCTCACACACTTTCTAGGCACCCACAGGAGTCAGCCTCTGGGAGTGTGGGGATGCAAAAACCCCAGCCAGGGGCCCTTGGAACCTGGTGCTCTCCGTGCGGAGCTTTCTGGGCGGCCAAGGAACCGCTGAAGGAGCCCTGCTGTTGCCCTTCGCTTCCCTCTGACAGAGCTTTCACTGCTGGAGCCCTTGGCAGTGTGCAACCCACCAGCCCCTAAGCCCTCCTCAAGGACGCTTGGGACCTAAGTGCAAAGGCAAGGCAGGGGTAGAGCTGAAGCCAGGAAGGCGCCAGTGGCGTTTCCGAGCCTCACACAGCCTGCTCCTTCCTGGGGAGGGAGCCTTAAAGCAAGGCAAGTCTGCGCAAGGCTCGCCTATGGCAGAGCATCTTGGCGACCATGAACTCTGCCTAGATCGGGCCTCTGAACAGAGCTAGAGATCTGCTGTACTGAGGCACACTTAACTCCGTGGCAAGCAGGGCTTTCAACTTGACGGGGCTGGGCTGCCTCCTCTTCCCCCGAGGAGGCTCGCTTCCCTGCTGGCTGTGCACTCGCCTATCAGGCGGGGGCGCAGGGCTCCTCCAGCAGGTCTTGCCTCAGGGGCTGCTTCCCCTGAGTTTGGGCTGTGGGCGGGAACCCAGACGCGCAGGATCAGGCCCAACACCTGCACATGTCTCTGCTGGGGAGGAGAGTGCTAGGGAACCTACGTCTGTCATACACTTTCTGGGCACCCAAGGAATCAGCCTCCGTGTGTGCGGGGCTGAAAACCCCAGCCAGGGGCCCTGGGAGCCTGGTGCTCTCCGTGTGCGGCGCTGAATCTGGGCGGCCAAGCAACCGCTGGAGGAGCCCTGCAGTTGCCCTTCCCTTCCCTCTGACAGAAGCTTCTCACTGCTGGAGCCCTTGGCAGTGTGCAACCCACCAGCCCCTAAGCCTCTCCTTAAGGAGGACCTGGGACCTAATGTGCAAAGGCAAGGCAGGATTGGAGCTGAGGCAAGAAAGGCGCCAGTGGCGACTCCCAGGCTCCTGCTGACCTGCTCCTTCCTGGAGAGGGCAGCCTAAAAGCAAGGCAAGTCTGGGCAAGGCTAGCCCCCGGCAGAGCAGCCTCGCGCCAGGAACTCTGCCAGATCGGGGCTCTGAGCAGAGCTAGAGCTCTGCCGTACTGGAGGCGCACTTAGCTCCGTGCAAGCAGGGCTTTCAACTTGACGGGGCTGGGCTGCCTCCTCTTCCCCGAGGAGGCTCGCTTCCCTGCTGGCTGTGCACTCGCCTATCAGGCGGGGGCGCAGGGCTCCTCCAGCAGGTCTTGCCTCAGGGGCTGCTTCCCCTGAGTTGGGGCTGTGGGCAGGAACCCAGACACGCAGGATCAGGCCCCAAACACCTGCACATGTCTCTGCTGGGGAGGAGAGTGCTAGGGAACCTACGTCTGTCATACACTTTCTGGGCACCCAAGGAATCAGCCTCCGTGTGTGCGGGGCTGAAAACCCCAGCCAGGGGCCCTGGGAGCCTGGTGCTCTCGGTGCGGCGCTGATTCTAGGCGGCCTAGAAACCGCTGGAGGAGCCCTGCAGTTGCCCTTCCCTTCCCTCTGACAGAGCTCTCACTGCTGAAGCCCTTGGCAGTGTGCAACCCACCACCCCCTAAGCCCTCCCCAACGACGCCTGGCACCTATGTGCAAAGGCAAGGCAGGATTGGAGCTGAGGCAAGGAAGGCACCAGTGGCGTCTCCCAGGCTCGCTCAGACAGCTCCTTCCTGGGGAGGGAGCCTAAAAGCAAGGCAAGTCTGGGCAAGGCGAGCCCCCGGCCGAGCAGCCTCGCGCCAGAAACTCTGCCAGATCGGGGCTCTGAGCAGAGCTAGAGCTCTGCCGTACTGGAGGCGCCACTTAGCTCCGTGCAAGCAGGGCTTTCCTCTTGACTGGGCTCGGCTGCCTCCTCTTCTCCCGAGGAGGCTCGCTACACTGCTGGCTGTGCTCTCGCCTATCAGGCGGGCGCGCAGGGCTCCTCCAGCAGGTCTTGCCTCAGGGGCTGCTTCCCCTGAGTTGAGGCTGTGGGCGGGAACCCAGACACGCAGGATAAGGCCCCAACCACCTGCACATGTCTCTGCTGGGGAGGAGAGTGCTAGGGAACCTACGTCTCTCACACACTTTCTAGGCACCCACGGAGTCAGCCTCTGGGAGTGTGGGGATGCAAAACCCAGCCAGGGGCCCTTGGAACCTGGTGCTCTCCGTGCGGAGCTTTGTCTGGGCGGCCAAGGAACCGCTGAAGGAGCCCTGCTGTTGCCCTTCGCTTCCCTCTGACAGAGCTTTCACTGCTGGAGCCCTTGGCAGTGTGCAACCCACCAGCCCCTAAGCCCTCCTCAAGGACGCTTGGGACCTAAGTGCAAAGGCAAGGCAGGGGTAGAGCTGAAGCCAGGAAGGCGCCAGTGGCGTTTCCGAGCCTCACACAGCCTGCTCCTTCCTGGGGAGGGAGCCTTAAAGCAAGGCAAGTCTGCGCAAGGCTCGCCTATGGCAGAGCATCTTGGTGCCAGGAACTCTGCCAGATCGGGCCTCTGAACAGAGCTAGAGATCTGCCGTACTGGAGTCGCACTTAGCTTCGTGGTAAGCAGGGATTTCAGCTTGACGGGGACTTGCTGCCTCCTCTTCCCCCGAGGAGGCTCGCTTCCCTGCTGGCTGTGCACTCGGCCTATCAGGCGGGGGCGGCAGGGCTCCTCCAGCAGGTCTTGCCTCAGGGGCTGCTTCCCCTGAGTTGGGGCTGTGGGCAGGAACCCAGACACGCAGGATCAGGCCCCAAACACCTGCACATGTCTCTGCTGGGGAGGAGAGTGCTAGGGAACCTACGTCTGTCATACACTTTCTGGGCACCCAAGGAATCAGCCTCCGTGTGTGCGGGGCTGAAAACCCCAGCCAGGGGCCCTGGGAGCCTGGTGCTCTCGGTGCGGCGCTGATTCTAGGCGGCCTAGAAACCGCTGGAGGAGCCCTGCAGTTGCCCTTCCCTTCCCTCTGACAGAGCTCTCACTGCTGAAGCCCTTGGCAGTGTGCAACCCACCACCCCCTAAGCCTCCCCAACGACGCCTGGCACCTATGTGCAAAGGCAAGGCAGGATTGGAGCTGAGGCAAGGAAGGCACCAGTGGCGTCTCCCAGGCTCGCTCAGACAGCTCCTTCCTGGGGAGGGAGCCTAAAAGCAAGGCAAGTCTGGGCAAGGCGAGCCCCCGGCCGAGCAGCCTCGCGCCAGAAACTCTGCCAGATCGGGGCTCTGAGCAGAGCTAGAGCTCTGCCGTACTGGAGGCCCACTTAGCTCCGTGCAAGCAGGGCTTTCCTCTTGACTGGGCTCGGCTGCCTCCTCTTCTCCCGAGGAGGCTCGCTACACTGCTGGCTGTGCTCTCGCCTATCAGGCGGGCGCGCAGGGCTCCTCCAGCAGGTCTTGCCTCAGGGGCTGCTTCCCCTGAGTTGAGGCTGTGGGCGGGAACCCAGACACGCAGGATAAGGCCCCAACCACCTGCACATGTCTCTGCTGGGGAGGAGAGTGCTAGGGAACCTACGTCTCTCACACACTTTCTAGGCACCCACGGAGTCAGCCTCTGGGAGTGTGGGGATGCAAAACCCAGCCAGGGGCCCTTGGAACCTGGTGCTCTCCGTGCGGAGCTTTGTCTGGGCGGCCAAGGAACCGCTGAAGGAGCCCTGCTGTTGCCCTTCGCTTCCCTCTGACAGAGCTTTCACTGCTGGAGCCCTTGGCAGTGTGCAACCCACCAGCCCCTAAGCCCTCCTCAAGGACGCTTGGGACCTAAGTGCAAAGGCAAGGCAGGGGTAGAGCTGAAGCCAGGAAGGCGCCAGTGGCGTTTCCGAGCCTCACACAGCCTGCTCCTTCCTGGGGAGGGAGCCTTAAAGCAAGGCAAGTCTGCGCAAGGCTCGCCTATGGCAGAGCATCTTGGTGCCAGGAACTCTGCCAGATCGGGCCTCTGAACAGAGCTAGAGATCTGCCGTACTGGAGTCGCACTTAGCTTCGTGTAAGCAGGGATTTCAGCTTGACGGGGACTTGCTGCCTCCTCTTCCCCCGAGGAGGCTCGCTTCCCTGCTGGCTGTGCACTCGCCTATCAGGCGGGGGCGCAGGGCTCCTCCAGCAGGTCTTGCCTCAGGGGCTGCTTCCCCTGAGTTGGGGCTGTGGGCAGGAACCCAGACACGCAGGATCAGGCCCCAAACACCTGCACATGTCTCTGCTGGGGAGGAGAGTGCTAGGGAACCTACGTCTGTCATACACTTTCTGGGCACCCAAGGAATCAGCCTCCGTGTGTGCGGGGCTGAAAACCCCAGCCAGGGGCCCTGGGAGCCTGGTGCTCTCCGGTGCGGCGCTGATTCTAGGCGGCCTAGAAACCGCTGGAGGAGCCCTGCAGTTGCCCTTCCCTTCCCTCTGACAGAGCTCTCACTGCTGGAAGCCCTTGGCAGTGTGCAACCCACCACCCCCTAAGCCTCCCAACGACGCCTGGCACCTATGTGCAAAGGCAAGGCAGGATTGGAGCTGAGGCAAGGAAGGCACCAGTGGCGTCTCCCAGGCTCGCTCAGACAGCTCCTTCCTGGGGAGGGAGCCTAAAAGCAAGGCAAGTCTGGGCAAGGCGAGCCCCCGGCCGAGCAGCCTCGCGCCAGAAACTCTGCCAGATCGGGGCTCTGAGCAGAGCTAGAGCTCTGCCGTACTGGAGGCCCACTTAGCTCCGTGCAAGCAGGGCTTTCCTCTTGACTGGGCTCGGCTGCCTCCTCTTCTCCCGAGGAGGCTCGCTACACTGCTGGCTGTGCTCTCGCCTATCAGGCGGGCGCGCAGGGCTCCTCCAGCAGGTCTTGCCTCAGGGGCTGCTTCCCCTGAGTTGAGGCTGTGGGCGGGAACCCAGACACGCAGGATAAGGCCCCAACCACCTGCACATGTCTCTGCTGGGGAGGAGAGTGCTAGGGAACCTACGTCTCTCACACACTTTCTAGGCACCCACGGAGTCAGCCTCTGGGAGTGTGGGGATGCAAAACCCAGCCAGGGGCCCTTGGAACCTGGTGCTCTCCGTGCGGAGCTTTGTCTGGGCGGCCAAGGAACCGCTGAAGGAGCCCTGCTGTTGCCCTTCGCTTCCCTCTGACAGAGCTTTCACTGCTGGAGCCCTTGGCAGTGTGCAACCCACCAGCCCCTAAGCCCTCCTCAAGGACGCTTGGGACCTAAGTGCAAAGGCAAGGCAGGGGTAGAGCTGAAGCCAGGAAGGCGCCAGTGGCGTTTCCGAGCCTCACACAGCCTGCTCCTTCCTGGGGAGGGAGCCTTAAAGCAAGGCAAGTCTGCGCAAGGCTCGCCTATGGCAGAGCATCTTGGTGCCAGGAACTCTGCCAGATCGGGCCTCTGAACAGAGCTAGAGATCTGCCGTACTGGAGTCGCACTTAGCTTCGTGTAAGCAGGGATTTCAGCTTGACGGGGACTTGCTGCCTCCTCTTCCCCCGAGGAGGCTCGCTTCCCTGCTGGCTGTGCACTCGCCTATCAGGCGGGGGCGCAGGGCTCCTCCAGCAGGTCTTGCCTCAGGGGCTGCTTCCCCTGAGTTGGGGCTGTGGGCAGGAACCCAGACACGCAGGATCAGGCCCCAAACACCTGCACAT
This sequence comes from Capra hircus, assembly GCF_001704415.2. Lineage (NCBI taxonomy): Eukaryota > Metazoa > Chordata > Mammalia > Artiodactyla > Bovidae > Capra > Capra hircus. The sequence goes on from NW_017192286.1 coordinate 8,048, forward strand.
GTCTCTGCTGGGGAGGAGAGTGCTAGGGAACCTACGTCTGTCATACACTTTCTGGGCACCCAAGGAATCAGCCTCCGTGTGTGCGGGGCTGAAAACCCCAGCCAGGGGACCTGGGAGCCTGGTGCTCTCCGTGTGGCGCTGAATCTGGGCGGCCAAGCAACCGCTGGAGGAGCCCTGCAGTTGCCCTTCCCTTCCCTCTGACAGAATTCTCACTGCTGGAGCCCTTGGCAGTGTGCAACCCACCAGCCCCTAAGCTCTCCTTAAGGAGGACTGGGACCTAAGTGCAAAGGCAAGGCAGGATTGGAGCTGAGGCAAGAAAGGCGCCAGTGGCGACTCCCAGGCTCCTGCTGCCTGCTCCTTCCTGGAGAGGCAGCCTAAAAGCAAGGCAAGTCTGGGCAAGGCTAGCCCCCGGCAGAGCAGCCTCGCGCCAGGAACTCTGCCAGATCGGGGCTCTGAGCAGAGCTAGAGCTCTGCCGTACTGGAGGCGCACTTAGCTCCGTGCAAGCAGGGCTTTCAACTTGACGGGGCTGGGCTGCCTCCTCTTCCCCCGAGGAGGCTCGCTTCCCTGCTGGCTGTGCACTCGCCTATCAGGCGGGGGCGCAGGGCTCCTCCAGCAGGTCTTGCCTCAGGGGCTGCTTCCCCTGAGTTGGGGCTGTGGGCAGGAACCCAGACACGCAGGATCAGGCCCCAAACACCTGCACATGTCTCTGCTGGGGAGGAGAGTGCTAGGGAACCTACGTCTGTCATACACTTTCTGGGCACCCAAGGAATCAGCCTCCGTGTGTGCGGGGCTGAAAACCCCAGCCAGGGGCCCTGGGAGCCTGGTGCTCTCGGTGCGGCGCTGATTCTAGGCGGCCTAGAAACCGCTGGAGGAGCCCTGCAGTTGCCCTTCCCTTCCCTCTGACAGAGCTCTCACTGCTGAAGCCCTTGGCAGTGTGCAACCCACCACCCCCTAAGCCCTCCCCAACGACGCCTGGCACCTATGTGCAAAGGCAAGGCAGGATTGGAGCTGAGGCAAGGAAGGCACCAGTGGCGTCTCCCAGGCTCGCTCAGACAGCTCCTTCCTGGGGAGGGAGCCTAAAAGCAAGGCAAGTCTGGGCAAGGCGAGCCCCCGGCCGAGCAGCCTCGCGCCAGAAACTCTGCCAGATCGGGGCTCTGAGCAGAGCTAGAGCTCTGCCGTACTGGAGGCCCACTTAGCTCCGTGCAAGCAGGGCTTTCCTCTTGACTGGGCTCGGCTGCCTCCTCTTCTCCCGAGGAGGCTCGCTACACTGCTGGCTGTGCTCTCGCCTATCAGGCGGGCGCGCAGGGCTCCTCCAGCAGGTCTTGCCTCAGGGGCTGCTTCCCCTGAGTTGAGGCTGTGGGCGGGAACCCAGACACGCAGGATAAGGCCCCAACCACCTGCACATGTCTCTGCTGGGGAGGAGAGTGCTAGGGAACCTACGTCTCTCACACACTTTCTAGGCACCCACGGAGTCAGCCTCTGGGAGTGTGGGGATGCAAAACCCAGCCAGGGGCCCTTGGAACCTGGTGCTCTCCGTGCGGAGCTTTGTCTGGGCGGCCAAGGAACCGCTGAAGGAGCCCTGCTGTTGCCCTTCGCTTCCCTCTGACAGAGCTTTCACTGCTGGAGCCCTTGGCAGTGTGCAACCCACCAGCCCCTAAGCCCTCCTCAAGGACGCTTGGGACCTAAGTGCAAAGGCAAGGCAGGGGTAGAGCTGAAGCCAGGAAGGCGCCAGTGGCGTTTCCGAGCCTCACACAGCCTGCTCCTTCCTGGGGAGGGAGCCTTAAAGCAAGGCAAGTCTGCGCAAGGCTCGCCTATGGCAGAGCATCTTGGTGCCAGGAACTCTGCCAGATCGGGCCTCTGAACAGAGCTAGAGATCTGCCGTACTGGAGTCGCACTTAGCTTCGTGTAAGCAGGGATTTCAGCTTGACGGGGACTTGCTGCCTCCTCTTCCCCCGAGGAGGCTCGCTTCCCTGCTGGCTGTGCACTCGCCTATCAGGCGGGGGCGCAGGGCTCCTCCAGCAGGTCTTGCCTCAGGGGCTGCTTCCCCTGAGTTGGGGCTGTGGGCAGGAACCCAGACACGCAGGATCAGGCCCCAAACACCTGCACATGTCTCTGCTGGGGAGGAGAGTGCTAGGGAACCTACGTCTGTCATACACTTTCTGGGCACCCAAGGAATCAGCCTCCGTGTGTGCGGGGCTGAAAACCCCAGCCAGGGGCCCTGGGAGCCTGGTGCTCTCCGTGTGGCGCTGAATCTGGGCGGCCAAGCAACCGCTGGAGGAGCCCTGCAGTTGCCCTTCCCTTCCCTCTGACAGAATTCTCACTGCTGGAAGCCCTTGGCAGTGTGCAACCCACCAGCCCCTAAGCTCTCCTTAAGGAGGACTGGGACCTAAGTGCAAAGGCAAGGCAGGATTGGAGCTGAGGCAAGGAAAGGCGCCAGTGGCGACTCCCAGGCTCCTGCTGCCTGCTCCTTCCTGGGAGAGGCAGCCTAAAAGCAAGGCAAGTCTGGGCAAGGCTAGCCCCCGGCAGAGCAGCCTCGCGCCAGGAACTCTGCCAGATCGGGGCTCTGAGCAGAGCTAGAGCTCTGCCGTACTGGAGGCGCACTTAGCTCCGTGCAAGCAGGGCTTTCACTTGACGGGGCTGGCTGCCTCCTCTTCCCCCGAGGAGGCTCGCTTCCCTGCTGGCTGTGCACTCGCCTATCAGGCGGGGGCGCAGGGCTCCTCCAGCAGGTCTTGCCTCAGGGGCTGCTTCCCCTGAGTTGGGGCTGTGGGCAGGAACCCAGACACGCAGGATCAGGCCCCAACCACCTGCACATGTCTCTGCTGGGGAGGAGAGTGCTAGGGAACCTACGTCTGTCATACACTTTCTGGGCACCCAAGGAATCAGCCTCCGTGTGTGCGGGGCTGAAAACCCCAGCCAGGGGCCCTGGGAGCCTGGTGCTCTCCGTGCGGCGCTGATCTGGGCGGCCAAGGAACCGCTGGAGGAGCCCTGCAGTTGCCCTTCCCTTCCCTCTGACAGAGCTTCTCACTGCTGGAGCCCTTGGCAGTGTGCAACCCACCAGCCCCTAAGCCTCTCCTTAAGGAGGACTGGGACCTAAGTGCAAAGGCAAGGCAGGATTGGAGCTGAGGCAAGAAAGGCGCCAGTGGCGACTCCCAGGCTCCTGCTGCCTGCTCCTTCCTGGGAGAGGCAGCCTAAAAGCAAGGCAAGTCTGGGCAAGGCTAGCCCCCGGCAGAGCAGCCTCGCGCCAGGAACTCTGCCAGATCGGGGCTCTGAGCAGAGCTAGAGCTCTGCCGTACTGGAGGCGCACTTAGCTCCGTGCAAGCAGGGCTTTCAACTTGACGGGGCTGGGCTGCCTCCTCTTCCCCCGAGGAGGCTCGCTTCCCTGCTGGCTGTGCACTCGCCTATCAGGCGGGGGCGCAGGGCTCCTCCAGCAGGTCTTGCCTCAGGGGCTGCTTCCCCTGAGTTGGGGCTGTGGGCAGGAACCCAGACACGCAGGATCAGGCCCCAAACCACCTGCACATGTCTCTGCTGGGGAGGAGAGTGCTAGGGAACCTACGTCTGTCATACACTTTCTGGGCACCCAAGGAATCAGCCTCCGTGTGTGCGGGGCTGAAAACCCCAGCCAGGGGCCCTGGGAGCCTGGTGCTCTCGGTGCGGCGCTGATTCTAGGCGGCCTAGAAACCGCTGGAGGAGCCCTGCAGTTGCCCTTCCCTTCCCTCTGACAGAGCTCTCACTGCTGAAGCCCTTGGCAGTGTGCAACCCACCACCCCCTAAGCCCTCCCCAACGACGCCTGGCACCTATGTGCAAAGGCAAGGCAGGATTGGAGCTGAGGCAAGGAAGGCACCAGTGGCGTCTCCCAGGCTCGCTCAGACAGCTCCTTCCTGGGGAGGGAGCCTAAAAGCAAGGCAAGTCTGGGCAAGGCGAGCCCCCGGCCGAGCAGCCTCGCGCCAGAAACTCTGCCAGATCGGGGCTCTGAGCAGAGCTAGAGCTCTGCCGTACTGGAGGCCCACTTAGCTCCGTGCAAGCAGGGCTTTCCTCTTGACTGGGCTCGGCTGCCTCCTCTTCTCCCGAGGAGGCTCGCTACACTGCTGGCTGTGCTCTCGCCTATCAGGCGGGCGCGCAGGGCTCCTCCAGCAGGTCTTGCCTCAGGGGCTGCTTCCCCTGAGTTGAGGCTGTGGGCGGGAACCCAGACACGCAGGATAAGGCCCCAACCACCTGCACATGTCTCTGCTGGGGAGGAGAGTGCTAGGGAACCTACGTCTCTCACACACTTTCTAGGCACCCACGGAGTCAGCCTCTGGGAGTGTGGGGATGCAAAACCCAGCCAGGGGCCCTTGGAACCTGGTGCTCTCCGTGCGGAGCTTTGTCTGGGCGGCCAAGGAACCGCTGAAGGAGCCCTGCTGTTGCCCTTCGCTTCCCTCTGACAGAGCTTTCACTGCTGGAGCCCTTGGCAGTGTGCAACCCACCAGCCCCTAAGCCCTCCTCAAGGACGCTTGGGACCTAAGTGCAAAGGCAAGGCAGGGGTAGAGCTGAAGCCAGGAAGGCGCCAGTGGCGTTTCCGAGCCTCACACAGCCTGCTCCTTCCTGGGGAGGGAGCCTTAAAGCAAGGCAAGTCTGCGCAAGGCTCGCCTATGGCAGAGCATCTTGGTGCCAGGAACTCTGCCAGATCGGGCCTCTGAACAGAGCTAGAGATCTGCCGTACTGGAGTCGCACTTAGCTTCGTGTAAGCAGGGATTTCAGCTTGACGGGGACTTGCTGCCTCCTCTTCCCCCGAGGAGGCTCGCTTCCCTGCTGGCTGTGCACTCGCCTATCAGGCGGGGGCGCAGGGCTCCTCCAGCAGGTCTTGCCTCAGGGGCTGCTTCCCCTGAGTTGGGGCTGTGGGCAGGAACCCAGACACGCAGGATCAGGCCCCAAACACCTGCACATGTCTCTGCTGGGGAGGAGAGTGCTAGGGAACCTACGTCTGTCATACACTTTCTGGGCACCCAAGGAATCAGCCTCCGTGTGTGCGGGGCTGAAAACCCCAGCCAGGGGACCTGGGAGCCTGGTGCTCTCCGTGTGGCGCTGAATCTGGGCGGCCAAGCAACCGCTGGAGGAGCCCTGCAGTTGCCCTTCCCTTCCCTCTGACAGAATTCTCACTGCTGGAGCCCTTGGCAGTGTGCAACCCACCAGCCCCTAAGCTCTCCTTAAGGAGGACTGGGACCTAAGTGCAAAGGCAAGGCAGGATTGGAGCTGAGGCAAGAAAGGCGCCAGTGGCGACTCCCAGGCTCCTGCTGCCTGCTCCTTCCTGGAGAGGCAGCCTAAAAGCAAGGCAAGTCTGGGCAAGGCTAGCCCCCGGCAGAGCAGCCTCGCGCCAGGAACTCTGCCAGATCGGGGCTCTGAGCAGAGCTAGAGCTCTGCCGTACTGGAGGCGCACTTAGCTCCGTGCAAGCAGGGCTTTCAACTTGACGGGGCTGGGCTGCCTCCTCTTCCCCCGAGGAGGCTCGCTTCCCTGCTGGCTGTGCACTCGCCTATCAGGCGGGGGCGCAGGGCTCCTCCAGCAGGTCTTGCCTCAGGGGCTGCTTCCCCTGAGTTGGGGCTGTGGGCAGGAACCCAGACACGCAGGATCAGGCCCCAACCACCTGCACATGTCTCTGCTGGGGAGGAGAGTGCTAGGGAACCTACGTCTGTCATACACTTTCTGGGCACCCAAGGAATCAGCCTCCGTGTGTGCGGGGCTGAAAACCCCAGCCAGGGGCCCTGGGAGCCTGGTGCTCTCCGGTGCGGCGCTGATTCTAGGCGGCCTAGAAACCGCTGGAGGAGCCCTGCAGTTGCCCTTCCCTTCCCTCTGACAGAGCTCTCACTGCTGAAGCCCTTGGCAGTGTGCAACCCACCACCCCCTAAGCCCTCCCCAACGACGCCTGGCACCTATGTGCAAAGGCAAGGCAGGATTGGAGCTGAGGCAAGGAAGGCACCAGTGGCGTCTCCCAGGCTCGCTCAGACAGCTCCTTCCTGGGGAGGGAGCCTAAAAGCAAGGCAAGTCTGGGCAAGGCGAGCCCCCGGCCGAGCAGCCTCGCGCCAGAAACTCTGCCAGATCGGGGCTCTGAGCAGAGCTAGAGCTCTGCCGTACTGGAGGCCCACTTAGCTCCGTGCAAGCAGGGCTTTCCTCTTGACTGGGCTCGGCTGCCTCCTCTTCTCCCGAGGAGGCTCGCTACACTGCTGGCTGTGCTCTCGCCTATCAGGCGGGCGCGCAGGGCTCCTCCAGCAGGTCTTGCCTCAGGGGCTGCTTCCCCTGAGTTGAGGCTGTGGGCGGGAACCCAGACACGCAGGATAAGGCCCCAACCACCTGCACATGTCTCTGCTGGGGAGGAGAGTGCTAGGGAACCTACGTCTCTCACACACTTTCTAGGCACCCACGGAGTCAGCCTCTGGGAGTGTGGGGATGCAAAACCCAGCCAGGGGCCCTTGGAACCTGGTGCTCTCCGTGCGGAGCTTTGTCTGGGCGGCCAAGGAACCGCTGAAGGAGCCCTGCTGTTGCCCTTCGCTTCCCTCTGACAGAGCTTTCACTGCTGGAGCCCTTGGCAGTGTGCAACCCACCAGCCCCTAAGCCCTCCTCAAGGACGCTTGGGACCTAAGTGCAAAGGCAAGGCAGGGGTAGAGCTGAAGCCAGGAAGGCGCCAGTGGCGTTTCCGAGCCTCACACAGCCTGCTCCTTCCTGGGGAGGGAGCCTTAAAGCAAGGCAAGTCTGCGCAAGGCTCGCCTATGGCAGAGCATCTTGGTGCCAGGAACTCTGCCAGATCGGGCCTCTGAACAGAGCTAGAGATCTGCCGTACTGGAGTCGCACTTAGCTTCGTGTAAGCAGGGATTTCAGCTTGACGGGGACTTGCTGCCTCCTCTTCCCCCGAGGAGGCTCGCTTCCCTGCTGGCTGTGCACTCGCCTATCAGGCGGGGGCGCAGGGCTCCTCCAGCAGGTCTTGCCTCAGGGGCTGCTTCCCCTGAGTTGGGGCTGTGGGCAGGAACCCAGACACGCAGGATCAGGCCCCAAACACCTGCACATGTCTCTGCTGGGGAGGAGAGTGCTAGGGAACCTACGTCTGTCATACACTTTCTGGGCACCCAAGGAATCAGCCTCCGTGTGTGCGGGGCTGAAAACCCCAGCCAGGGGCCCTGGGAGCCTGGTGCTCTCCGTGTGGCGCTGAATCTGGGCGGCCAAGCAAACCGCTGGAGGAGCCCTGCAGTTGCCCTTCCCTTCCCTCTGACAGAATTCTCACTGCTGGAAGCCCTTGGCAGTGTGCAACCCACCAGCCCCCTAAGCCTCTCCTTAACGGAGGACTGGGACCTAATGTGCAAAGGCAAGGCAGGATTGGAGCTGAGGCAAGAAAGGCGCCAGTGGCGACTCCCAGGCTCCTGCTGCCTGCTCCTTCCTGGAGAGGCAGCCTAAAAGCAAGGCAAGTCTGGGCAAGGCTAGCCCCCGGCAGAGCAGCCTCGCGCCAGGAACTCTGCCAGATCGGGGCTCTGAGCAGAGCTAGAGCTCTGCCGTACTGGAGGCGCACTTAGCTCCGTGCAAGCAGGGCTTTCAACTTGACGGGGCTGGGCTGCCTCCTCTTCCCCGAGGAGGCTCGCTTCCCTGCTGGCTGTGCATCTCGCCTATCAGGCGGGGCGCAGGGCTCCTCCAGCAGGTCTTGCCTCAGGGGCTGCTTCCCCTGAGTTGGGGCTGTGGGCAGGAACCCAGACACGCAGGATCAGGCCCCAACACCTGCACATGTCTCTGCTGGGGAGGAGAGTGCTAGGGAACCTACGTCTGTCATACACTTTCTGGGCACCCAAGGAATCAGCCTCCGGTGTGTGCGGGGCTGAAAAACCCAGCCAGGGGCCCTTGGGAGCCTGGTGCTCTCCGGTGCGGCAGCTGATTCTGGGCGGCCTAAGGAACCGCTGGAGGAGCCCTGCAGTTGCCCTTCCCTTCCCTCTGACCAGAGCTTCTCACTGCTGGAAGCCCTTGGCAGTGTGCAACCCACCAGCCCCTAAGCCCTCCTCAACGGACGCCTGGCACCTAAGTGCAAAGGCAAGGCAGGGATTGGAGCTGAAGGCAAGGAAGGCGCCCAGTGGCGTCTCCCGAGGCTCGCTCAGACAGCTCCTTCCTGGGGAGGGAGCCTAAAAGCAAGGCAAGTCTGGGCAAGGCGAGCCGCCCGGCCGAGCAGCCTCGCGCCAGAACTCTGCCAGATCGGGGCTCTGAGCAGAGCTAGAGCTCTGCCGTACTGGAGGCGCACTTAGCTCCGTGCAAGCAGGGCTTTCATCTTGACTGGGCTCGGCTGCCTCCTCTTCCCCCGAGGAGGCTCGCTTCCTGCTGGCTGTGCACTCGCCTATCAGGCGGGGGGCGCAGGGGCTCCTCCAGCAGGTCTTGCCTCAGGGGCTGCTTCCCCTGAGTTGAGGGCTGTGGGCAGGAACCCAGACACGCAGGATCAGGCCCCAAACCACCTGCACATGTCTCTGCTGGGGAGGAGAGTGCTAGGGAACCTACGTCTGTCATACACTTTCTGGGCACCCAAGGAATCAGCCTCCGGTAGTGTGGGGGACTGCAAAACCCCAGCCAGGGGCCCTGGGAAGCCTGGTGCTCTCCGTGTGGCGCTGATCTGGGCGGCCAAGCAACCGCTGGAGGAGCCCTGCAGTTGCCCTTCCCTTCCCTCTGACAGATTCTCACTGGCTGGAGCCCTTGGCAGTGTGCAACCCACCAGCCCCTAAGCTCTCCTTAAGGAGGACTGGGACCTAAGTGCAAAGGCAAGGCAGGATTGGAGCTGAGGCCAAGAAAGGCGCCAGTGGCGACTCCCAGGCCTCCTGCTGCCTGCTCCTTCCTGGGAGAGGCAGCCTAAAAGCAAGGCAAGTCTGCGGCAAGGCTAGCCCCCGGCAGAGCAGCCTCGCGCCCAGGAACTCTGCCAGATCGGGGCTCTGAGCAGAGCTAGAGCTCTGCCGTACTGGAGGCGCACTTAGCTTCCGTGCAAGCAGGGTTTCAGCTTGACGGGGACTTGCTGCCTCCTCTTCCCCCGAGGAGGCTCGCTTCCCTGCTGGCTGTGCACTCGCCTATCAGGCGGGGGGCGCAGGGCTCCTCCCAGCAGGTCTTGCCTCAGGGGCTGCTTCCCCTGAGTTGGGGGCTGTGGGCAGGGAACCCAGACACGCAGGATCAGGCCCCAAACCACCTGCACATGTCTCTGCTGGGGAGGAGAGTGCTAGCGGAACCTACGTCTGTCATACACTTTCTGGCACCCAAGGAATCAGCCTCCGTGGTAGTGCGGGGACTGAAAACCCCAGCCAGGGGCCCTGGAAGCCTGGTGCTCTCCGGTGCGGCGCTGATCTGGGCGGCCAAGAACCGCTGGAAGGAGCCCTGCAGTTGCCCTTCCCTTCCCTCTGACAGAGCTCTCACTGCTGAAGCCCTTGGCAGTGTGCAACCCACCACCCCCTAAGCCCTCCCCAAGGACGCCTGGGACCTATGTGCAAAGGCAAGGCAGGATTGGAGCTGAGGCAAGGAAGGCACCAGTGGCGTCTCCCAGGCTCGCTCAGACAGCTCCTTCCTGGGAGGGAGCCTAAAAGCAAGGCAAGTCTGGGCAAGGCGAGCCCCCGGCCGAGCAGCCTCGCGCCAGGAACTCTGCCAGATCGGGGCTCTGAGCAGAGCTAGAGCTCTGCCGTACTGGAGGCCACTTAGCTCGTGCAAGCAGGGCTTTCCTCTTGACTGGGCTCGGGCTGCCTCCTCTTCTCCCGAGGAGGCTCGCTACACTGCTGGCTGTGCTCTCGCCTATCAGGCGGGGCGCAGGGCTCCTCCAGCAGGTCTTGCCTCAGGGGCTGCTTCCCCTGAGTTGGGCTGTGGGCGGGAACCCAGACACGCAGGATCAGGCCCCAACCACCTGCACATGTCTCTGCTGGGGAGGAGAGTGCTAGGGAACCTACGTCTCTCACACACTTTCTGGCACCCACGGAGTCAGCCTCTGGGAGTGTGGGGATGCAAAACCCAGCCAGGGGCCCTTGGAACCTGGTGCTCTCCGTGCGGAGCTTTGTCTGGGCGGCCAAGGAACCGCTGAGGAGCCCTGCTGTTGCCCTTCGCTTCCCTCTGACAGAGCTTTCACTGCTGGAGCCCTTGGCAGTGTGCAACCCACCAGCCCCTAAGCCCTCCTCAAGGACGCTTGGGACCTAAGTGCAAAGGCAAGGCAGGGGTAGAGCTGAAGGCCAGGAAGGCGCCAGTGGCGTTTCCGAGCCCTCACACAGCCTGCTCCTTCCTGGGGAGGGAGCCTTAAAGCAAGGCAAGTCTGGCAAGGCTCGCCTATGGCAGAGCATCTTGGTGCCAGGAACTCTGCCAGATCGGGCCTCTGAACAGAGCTAGAGATCTGCCGTACTGGAGTCGCACTTAGCTCCGTGCAAGCAGGGATTTCAGCTTGACGGGGACTTGCTGCCTCCTCTTCCCCCGAGGAGGCTCGCTTCCCTGCTGGCTGTGCACTCGCCTATCAGGCGGGGGCGCAGGGCTCTCCAGCAGGTCTTGCCTCAGGGGCTGCTTCCCCTGAGTTGGGGCTGTGGGCAGGAACCCAGACACGCAGGATCAGGCCCCAACACCTGCACATGTCTCTGCTGGGGAGGAGAGTGCTAGGGAACCCTACGTCTGTCATACACTTTCTGGGCACCCAAGGAATCAGCCTCCGTGTGTGCGGGGCTGAAAACCCCAGCCAGGGGCCCTGGGAGCCTGGTGCTCTCGGTGGCGGCGCTGAATCTAGGCGGCCAAAACCGCTGGAGGAGCCCTGCAGTTGCCCTTCCCTTCCCTCTGACAGAGCTCTCACTGCTGAAGCCCTTGGCAGTGTGCAACCCACCACCCTAAGCCCTCCAAGGACGCCTGGCACCTATGTGCAAAGGCAAGGCAGGATTGGAGCTGAGGCAAGGAAGGCGCCAGTGGCGTCTCCCAGGCTCGCTCAGACAGCTCCTTCCTGGGGAGGGAGCCTAAAAGCAAGGCAAGTCTGGGCAAGGCGAGCCCCCGGCCGAGCAGCCTCGCGCCAGAAACTCTGCCAGATCGGGGCTCTGAGCAGAGCTAGAGCTCTGCCGTACTGGAGGCCCACTTAGCTCCGTGCAAGCAGGGCTTTCCTCTTGACTGGGCTCGGCTGCCTCCTCCCCGAGGAGGCTCGCTACACTGCTGGCTGTGCTCTCGCCTATCAGGCGGGCGCGCAGGGCTCCTCCAGCAGGTCTTGCCTCAGGGGCTGCTTCCCTGAGTTGGGCTGTGGGCGGGAACCCAGACACGCAGGATAAGGCCCAACCACCTGCACATGTCTCTGCTGGGGAGGAGAGTGCTAGGGAACCTACGTCTCTCACACACTTTCTAGGCACCCACGGAGTCAGCCTCTGGGAGTGTGGGGATGCAAAACCCAGCCAGGGGCCCTTGGAACCTGGTGCTCTCCGTGCGGAGCTTTGTCTGGGCGGCCAAGGAACCGCTGAAGGAGCCCTGCTGTTGCCCTTCGCTTCCCTCTGACAGAGCTTTCACTGCTGGAGCCCTTGGCAGTGTGCAACCCACCAGCCCTAAGCCCTCCTCAAGGACGCTTGGGACCTAAGTGCAAAGGCAAGGCAGGGGTAGAGCTGAAGCCAGGAAGGCGCCAGTGGCGTTTCCGAGCCTCACACAGCCTGCTCCTTCCTGGGGAGGGAGCCTTAAAGCAAGGCAAGTCTGCGCAAGGCTCGCCTATGGCAGAGCATCTTGGTGCCAGGAACTCTGCCAGATCGGGCCTCTGAACAGAGCTAGAGATCTGCCGTACTGGAGGCGCACTTAGCTTCGTGGAAGCAGGGATTTCAGCTTGACGGGGACTTGCTGCCTCTCTTCCCCCGAGGAGGCTCGCTTCCCTGCTGGCTGTGCACTCGCCTATCAGGCGGGGCGCAGGGCTCCTCCAGCAGGTCTTGCCTCAGGGGCTGCTTCCCCTGAGTTGGGGCTGTGGGCAGGAACCCAGACACGCAGGATCAGGCCCCAAACACCTGCACATGTCTCTGCTGGGGAGGAGAGTGCTAGGGAACCTACGTCTGTCATACACTTTCTGGGCACCAAGGAATCAGCCTCCGTGTGTGCGGGGCTGAAAACCCCAGCCAGGGGCCCTGGGAGCCTGGTGCTCTCCGTGTGGCGCTGAATCTGGGCGGCCAAACCGCTGGAGGAGCCCTGCAGTTGCCCTTCCCTTCCCTCTGACAGAATTCTCACTGCTGGAGCCCTTGGCAGTGTGCAACCCACCAGCCCCTAAGCTCTCCTTAAGGAGGACTGGGACCTAAGTGCAAAGGCAAGGCAGGATTGGAGCTGAGGCAAGAAGGCGCCAGTGGCGACTCCCAGGCTCCTGCTGCCTGCTCCTTCCTGGAGAGGCAGCCTAAAAGCAAGGCAAGTCTGGGCAAGGCTAGCCCCGGCAGAGCAGCCTCGCGCCAGGAACTCTGCCAGATCGGGGCTCTGAGCAGAGCTAGAGCTCTGCCGTACTGGAGGCGCACTTAGCTCCGTGCAAGCAGGGCTTTCAACTTGACGGGGCTGGGCTGCCTCCTCTTCCCCCGAGGAGGCTCGCTTCCCTGCTGGCTGTGCACTCGCCTATCAGGCGGGGGCGCAGGGCTCCTCCAGCAGGTCTTGCCTCAGGGGCTGCTTCCCCTGAGTTGGGGCTGTGGGCAGGAACCCAGACACGCAGGATCAGGCCGCCAACCACCTGCACATGTCTCTGCTGGGGAGGAGAGTGCTAGGGAACCTACGTCTGTCATACACTTTCTGGGCACCCAAGGAATCAGCCTCCGTGTGTGCGGGGCTGAAAACCCCAGCCAGGGGCCCTGGGAGCCTGGTGCTCTCGGTGCGGCGCTGATTCTAGGCGGCCTAAGAAACCGCTGGAGGAGGCCCTGCAGTTGCCCTTCCCTTCCCTCTGACAGAGCTCTCACTGCTGAAGCCCTTGGCAGTGTGCAACCACCCACCACCCCTAAGCCCTCCCAAGGACGCCTGGCACCTATGTGCAAAGGCAAGGCAGGATTGGAGCTGAGGCAAGGAAGGCACCAGTGGCGTCTCCCAGGCTCGCTCAGACAGCTCCTTCCTGGGGAGGGAGCCTAAAAGCAAGGCAAGTCTGGGCAAGGCGAGCCCCCGGCCGAGCAGCCTCGCGCCAGAAACTCTGCCAGATCGGGGCTCTGAGCAGAGCTAGAGCTCTGCCGTACTGGAGGCGCACTTAGCTCCGTGCAAGCAGGGCTTTCCTCTTGACTGGGCTCGGCTGCCTCCTCTTCTCCCGAGGAGGCTCGCTTCACTGCTGGCTGTGCTCTCGCCTATCAGGCGGGCGCGCAGGGCTCCTCCAGCAGGTC
>NW_017192287.1:0-10363 GCF_001704415.2 Capra hircus
GGGCATGCACGTGCGCTTCTTCCCGAGCTGTAGCAGCAGTGTCACGCTTCCCTTCGCGTGGATCAAGGGATCAGGGCTTTCCCTCGAGGTTTTCCAGGAGTCTTTCCCACGAGGCTTTCCCACAGGCTGTCCCACGTTCCACCGTGGTGTGAGTCGATCTTCGGCATGAAAGTCGAGGCAGTGCAGGAAAACAGGTTCCCTGAAATGGACTGAAACATCTGGGGGACTCTGGAATGATGTCACGACCCTGGAGTTCCTCTCGCCTTTTCTGTGGAGAGCGCCTCCTCTTGAGATGCGACGGAAACGCCGAGAATTCTTTCCCGAACACGCAGGGAAAGGATCCCTCCTCTCGAGCTAGGAGGCGTAAACGGGGCTCCTCTGGATGTGGGCGGGACTCTCGTGCTTCCTCTCGAGTGGAGACGGGTATGTTGGGGATCTTCTTGAGTGGCAGCAAGGGTGTGAAGGACCCTTTGGAAGTTCCAGAGGTTAGGTGTGATTAGCCTCGAGACGGCCTCAGCGGAAATGGGCCTCATCTCGTCTGGAGGGAGAACCTCCTGGTTGTTCTCGAGTTGCGGCAGGTGCTCTCGACTTACGACGGGGACCTCAGGACCCGCTCTGGTGGCTTCAGGAAAGGCCAATCCTCATGCAGTTGCTCAGGGGCCTCTCAGGATTCCTCTCCCGTCGATGCCAGGGCCTAAGATCTTGTGTGGATTCGGTGCCGGAACCTGAGGATTCCTCTCCAGTGCTGACATGGATCTTGGGGTACTTCTGGAGTCTCCCCAGGGGAGTCTGTCCTCGTCTCGAGTGGGGCATGCACGTGCGCTTTCCTCCCGAGCTGTAGCAGCAGTGTCCACTTCACTTGACGTGGATCAAGGTATCTGTGGAATTCCCTCGAGGCTTTGCCACGAGGCTTTCCCACGAGGCTTTCCACAGAGGCTTTCCCACAGGGCTGTCCCACGTGCAACCGTGGTGTGAGTCGATCCTCGGCTTGAAAGTCGAGGCAGTGCAGGGAAATCATGTTCCCTGGAAAGGACGGAGACATCTTGGGGACTCTGGGAATGGTGGCACGACACTGGAGTTCCTCTTGCCGTTCCTGTGGAGAGCGCCTCCTCTTGAGATGCGACGGGAATGCCGGGAATTCTTTCCCGACCACGCAGGAAAAGGATCCCTCCTCTCGAGCTAGCAGGCGGAATCGGGGCTCCTCTGGATGTGGCCGGACTCTCGTGCTTCCTCTCAAGTGGAGACGGGTATGTCGGGGTACTTCTTGAGTTGCAGCAAGGGTGTGAAGGACCCTTTGGAAGTTCCAGAGGTTAGGTGTGATTAGCCTCTAGAAGCCTCAGCGGAAATGGGCCTCATCTCGCCTGGAGGGGAGAACCTCCTGGATTTCTCGAGTTGCGGCAGGTGCTCTCGACTTACGACGGGGACCTCAGGGACCCGCTCTGGTGGCCTCAGGAAAGGACAGTCCCCATGCGAGTTGCATGGGGCCTCTCGGGATTCCTCTCCCGTCGATGCCGGGGCCTAAGACCATGTGTGTAGTCGGTTGCCGGAAGCTGAGGATTCCTCTCCAGTGCTGACATGGATTTTGGGGTACTTCTGGAGTTTCCCGTGGGGAGTCCGTCCTCGTCTCGAGTGGGGGCGTTCACGTGCGCTTTCCTCCCGAGCTGTAGCAGCAGTGTCACGCTTCATTTCGCGTGGATCAAGGGATCTGTGGCTTTCCCTCGAGGCTTTCCCACGAGGCTTTCCCACGAATCTTTCCCACAGGGCTCTCCCAAGTGCCACCGTGGTGTGAGTCGATCCTCGGATTGAAAGTCGAGCAGTGCAGGGAAAACAGGTTTCCCTGGAATGGACTGAGATTCTGGGGGACTCTGGGAATGGTGGCACGACCCTGGAGTTCCTCTCGCCTTTCCTGTGGAGAGCGCCTCCTCTTGAGATGCTATGGGAACGCCTGGAATTCTTTCCAGACCACGCAGGGAAAGGATCCCTCCTCTCCAGCTAGGAGGCGGACACGGGGCTCCTCTGGATGTGGGCGGGACTCTCGTGCTTCCTCTTTAATGGAGACGGGTATGTCAGGGAACTTCTTGAGTTGCAGCAATGGTGTGAAGGACCCTTTGGAAGTTCCAGAGGTTAGCTGTGATTAGCCTCAGGACGCCTCAGCGGAAATGGGCGTCATCTCGCCTGGATGGGAGAACCTCCTGGATTTTCTCGACTTGCGGTAGGTGCTCTCAACTTACGACGGGGACCTCAGGGATCCGCTCTGGTGGCCTCAGGAAAGGCCAGTCCCAATGCGAGTTACTCGGGGCTTCTTGGTATTCCTCTCCCGTCAATGCCGGGGCCTAAGACCTTGTTTGGAGTCTGTGCCAAACCTGAGGATTCCTCTCCATTGCTGACATGGATCTTGGGTACTTCTGGAGTCTACCCAGGGGAGTCAGTCCTCCTCTAAGTAGGGTCATGCACGTGCGCTTTCCTCCCGAGCTGTAGCAGCAGTGTCACCCTTCCCTTCGCGTGGATCAAGGGATCTGTGACTTTCCCTCGAGGCCTCCTCACGAGGCTTTCCCTTAAGGCTTTCCCATGAGGCTTTCCCACAGGGCTGTCCCACGTGCCACCGTGGTGTGAATCGATCCTCGGCTTGAAAGACGAGGCAGTTCAGGGAAAACAGGTTTCCCTGGAATGGACTGAGACACCTGGGGGACTCTGGGAATGGTGGCACGACCCTGGAGTTCCTCTCGCCTTTCCTGTGGAGAGCGCCTCCTCTTGAGATGCGCCGGAACGCCGGGAATACTTGACCGAACACGCAGAGAAAAGATCCCTCCTCTCGAGCTAGGGAGGCGGAACCGCTGCTCCTCTGGATGTGGGCGGGACTCTCGTGCTTCCTCTCGAGTGGAGACGGGTATGTCGGGGAAATTTTTGAGTTGCAGCAAGGGTGTGAAGGACCCTTTGGAAGTTCCAGAGATGAGGTGTGTTTTGCCTCGAGACGCCTCAGGGGAAATGGGCCTCATCTCGCCTGGATGGGAGAACCTCCTGGATTTTCTCGAGTTGCGGCACGTGCTCTCGACCTACGAAGGGGACCTCAGGGACACGCTCTGGTGGCCTCAGGAAAGGCCAGTCCCCATGCGTGTTGCTCTGTGGCCTCTCGGGATTCCTCTCCCGTCGATGCCGGGGCTTAAGATCTTGTGTGGAGTCGGGGCCGGAACCTGAGGATTCCTCTCCAGTGCTGACATGGATTTTGGGGTATTTCTGGAGTCTCCCCAGGGGAGTCAGTCCTCGTCTCGGAGTGGGGGCATTCACAGGCGATTTCCTCCCGAGCTGTAGCAGCAGTGTCACGCTTCCCTTCGCATGGATCAAGGGATCTGTGGCTTTTACTCGAGGCTTTCCCACGAGGTTTTCCCACGAGGCTTTACCACAGGTCTGTCCCACGTGTCACCGTGGTGTGGGAAGATCCTCGGCTTGAAAGTCGAGGCAGTGCAGGGAAAACAGGTTTCCCTGGAATGGACTGAGACATCTGGGGGACTCTGGGAATGGTGGCACGACCCTGGAGTTCCTCTCGCCTTTCCTGTGGAGAGCGCCTCCTCTTGAGATGCGACGGGAATGCCGGGAATCCTTCCCGACCACTCAGGGGAAGGATCCCTCCTCTCGAGCTATGAGGCGGAAACGGGGCTCCTCTTGATGTGGACGGCACTCTCGTGCTTCCCCTCGAGTGTAGACGGGTATGTCGTGGAATTTCTTGAGTTGCAGCAAGGTTGTGAAGGACCCTTTGGAAGTTCCAGAGATTAGGTGTGATTAGCCTCCAAACGACTCAGCGGAAATAGGCCTCATCTTGCCTGGAGGGTACAACCTCCCTGGATTTCTCGAGTGGCAGCAGGTGCTATCAACTTACGACGGGGAACTCAGGGACCCGCTCTTGGTTGGCCTCAGGAAAGGCCAGTCAACATGCTAGTTGCTCGGGGGCCTTTCGGGTTTCCTCTCCCATCGATGCGGGGCCTAAGATCTTCTGTGGTGTCGGTGCGGGAATCTGAGGTTTCCTCTCCAGTGCTGACATGGATCCAGCCCCGGTGGATCCAGGGAATTCGAAGGGTGGACGGCGTTGGCGTGGAAAGACTTGTTTGTTTAGTAATGTAAGATTAGATTAAGAAACTATAGTGTAGTAAGAAGGTTAAGTGGAGGAAGAGGGCTGAATAGCTTGGTTTACGCGGAAGGCCAATAAAATTCCAGACAAGGAATTTGCACCATCTACGTTGGGCCACCGGCGCCCGCTTGAATATCTAAGGGTGCCTCGCCTTAAGCTCCCTTTCGTGCGGGTCTTAACAGCCGGGGCAAGTAAGTAGACCTGGCGAGCCTCCGCGCCCCAGATGGAGATTCAGCCTGAAGTTAAAGTAAAGAGGCAGAGAGAGGAAAGGGGAGAGAAGAGGAGAGAGAGAGACATGGGGGGAGCCAGAGTCCCAAGAAACCAGGCCGAGAGACTAGTTCGAGAAAACTGGTCCGAGAAACTGGTCCCCGGCCCCTGGCCCCCATCCTTTATTGTTCAGAAGGCCTTTTATACTTTTGATAAAACATGGAGATCAATGGGTAACACAGAATTATGTAGTGTTCGCAGCCCAGACTCTTTCTATACATCATTTTGTATACAAAAGGTCTCAGGTGATTTACATTATCTTCTGGCCAAGAAGCTTGTTAACACTTTTTATCTCTCTTCCTTAATGAATGTTGATTTTGTTTCCCCTGAAGTGTTTTTCTTTAATTTGCATCTCCTTAAAGCATTAAAGTTACATCTCTATAGAACAAAGGTGCAGTGGGTTATAACAAAGAAGGTACTTAACTCGAAGATCTAATGTTGCTAATACCAGGTCTACTACTTGTTTTTCTATATACCAACTATATCTAAAAATAAAGGATATGAAAATTTGGCAGCAAGCATTGACCCAAAAAATGAAACCTTTAATCAGTCCTATTCTAAAGATTTTGACTCCTCGGAAGCTCCTACATTCCTAGGATGTTTTAAGCTTCCTGTGCCTCCTGCGGTCAGGAGGCCTCAAACAATCACATGCGCAGCTGTACGAGTCCTGCAGGCAGGCTAGAAAGCCATCAGAGGGTTTTTGGATTGAAACACTCTTTCAAATGCAGAAGACTAAAGCCCTGAATTGACTTTTTCCAGAAAATGTCAGAAGAGTGGAAAAGCAGAGCACAAAAGCCGGCAGATTTTTGTTGGGGTACATGCTTAGGAATTTGCAGAGGGGTCCCTGAAGTCTGAGCACGCCTTGCGTATGTCAGCTTCCTTCCTCATGACCTTGTCACGGGCGGGATTCCTCACACTGGCTCCCGGCATTGGGGTACTTCTGGAGTCTCCCCAGGGGAGTCAATCCTCGTCTCGAATGGGGGCATGCAGGTGGGCTCTACTCCTGAGGTCCAGCTGCAGTGTCCAGCTTCCCTTCACGTGGAGTAAGGGATCTGTGGCTTTCCCTCGAGGCTTTCCCACGAGGGTTTCCGAAGGGTTGTCCCACGTGCCACCGTTGTGTGAGTCGTTTCTAGGCTTGAAAGTCAAGGCAGTGCATGGAAAACAGCTTTCCCCGGAATGGACTGAGACATCTGGGGGACTCTGAATGGTGGCACGACCCTGGAGTTCCTCTCGCCTTTCCTGTGGAGAGCGGCTCCTCTTGAGATGCTATGGGAATGCCGGGAATTCTTTCCAGACCACGCAGGGAAAAGATCCCTCCTCTCCAGCTATGAGGCGGAAACGGGGCTCCTCTGGATGTGGGCGGGACTCTCGTGCTTCCTCTCCAGTGGAGACGGGTATATCGGGGAACTTCTTGAGTTGCAGAAAGGGTGTGAAGGACCCTTTGGAAGTTACAGAGGTTAGGTGTGATTAGCCTCGAGAAGCCTCAGCGGAAATGGGCCTCATCTCGCGTGGAGGGGAGAACCTCCTGGATTTTCTCGAGTTGCGGCAGGTGCTCTCGACTTAAGACGGGGACCTCAGGGACCCGCTCTGGTGGCCTCAGGAAAGGCCAGTCCCCATGCAAGTTGCTTGGGGTCCTCTCGGGATTCCTCTCCCGTCGATGCCGGGCCCTAAAACCTTGTGTGGAGTCGGTGCCGGAACCTGAGGATTCCTCTCCAGTGCTGATATGGATCCTGCGGGTACTTCTGGAGTCTCCCCAGGGGAGTCAGTCCTCGTCTCGAGTGGGGGCATTCACGTGCGCTTTCCTCCCGAGCTGTAGCAGCAGTGTCACGCTTCCCTTCGCGTGGATCAAGGGATCTGTGGCTTTCCCTCGAGGCATTCCCACGAGGCTTTCCCACGAGGCTTTCCCACAGGGCTGTCCCACGTGCCACCGTGGTGTGAGTCGATCCTCGTCTTGAAAGTGGAGGCAGTGCAGGGAAAACAGGTTTCCCTGGAGTGGACTGAGACATCTGGGAGACTCTGGGAATGGTGGCACGACCCTGGAGTTCCTCTCGCCTTTCCTGTGGAGAGCGCCCCCTCTTGAGCTGCTATGGCAAGTCCGAGAATTCTTTCCCGACCACGCAGGGAAAGGATCCCTCCTCTCGAGCTATGAGGCGGAAACGGGGGCTCCTCTGGATGTGGACGGGGCTCTCGTGCTTCCTCTCGAGTGCAGACGGGTATGTCGGGAAACTTCTTGAGTTGCAGCAAGGATGTGAAGGACCCTTTGGAAGTTCCAGAAGTTAGGTGTGATTAGCCTCGAGACGCCTCAGCGGAAATGGGCCTCATCAGGCCTGGACGGGGAGAACCTCCGGGATTTTCTCGAGTTGCGGCAGGTGCTCTGCACTTAAGACGGGGACCTCAGGGACCGCTCTGGTGGCCTCAGGAAAGGCCAGTCCCCATGCGAGTTACTCGGGGGCCTCTCGTGATTCCTGTCCCGTCGATGCTGGGGCCTAAGACTTGTGTGGAGTCGGTGCCGGAACCTGAGGATTCCTCTCCAGTGCTGACATGAATCTTGGGGTACTTCTGGAGTCTCCCCAGGGCAGTCAGTCCTCGTCTCTAGTGGGGGCATGCACGTGCGCTTTCCTCCCGAGGTGTAGCAGCAGTGTCGCTCTTCCTTTCCCGTGGATCAAGGGATCTGTGGCTTTCCCTCGAGGCTTTTCCACGAAGCTTTCCAACGAGGCTTTCCCACAGGGCTGTCCCACGTGCCACCGTGGTGTGAGTCGATCCTCGGCTTGAAAGTCGAGGCAGTGCAGGGAAAACAGGTTTCCCTGGAATGGACAGACATCTGGGGGACTCTGGGAATGGTGGCCCGACCCTGGAGTTCCTCTCGCCTTTCCTATGGAGAGAGCCTCCTCTTGAGATGCGACGGGAACGCCGGAAATTCTTTCCCCACCATTGCAGGGAAAGGATCCCTCCTCTCGAGCTAGGAGGCGGAAACGGGGCTCCTCTGGATGTGGGCAGAACTCTCGTGCTTCCTCTCGAGTCGAGACGGGTATGTCGGGGAACTTCTTGAGTTGCAGAAAGGGTGTGAGGGACCTTTGGAATTCCCAGAGGTTAGGTGTGATTAGCCTCAAGATGCCTCAGCGGAAATGGGCCTCATATAGCCTGGAGGGGAGAACCTCCTGGATTTTCTCGAGTTGCGGCAGGTGCTCTCGACTTACGACGGGGACCCCTGGGACCCGCTCTGGTGGCCTCAGGAAAGGCCAGTCCCGATGCGAGTTGCTCGGGGGCCTCTCGGGATTCCTCTCCCGTCGATGCTGGGGCCTAAGACCTTGTGTGGACTCAGTGACGCAACCTGAGGATTCCTCTCCATTGCTGACATGGATCTTGGGGTACTTCTGGAGTCTCCCCAGGGGAGTCAGTACGCGTCTCGAGTGGGGGCATGCACGTGCGCTTTCCTCCCGAGCTGTAGCAGCAGTGTCTCCCTTCCCCTCGCGAGGATCAAGGGATCAGGGGCTTTCCCTCGAGGCTTTCCCACGAGGCTTTCCCACGAGGCTTTCCCACAAGGCTCTCCCACGTGCCACCGTGGTGTGAGTCCATCCTCGGCTTGAAAGTCGAGGCAGTGCAGGAAAACAGTTTTCCCTGGAATGGACGGATACATCTGGTTGTCTCTGGGAATGGTGGCACGACCGTGGAGTTCCTCTCGCCTTTCCTGTGGAGAGCGCCTCCTCTTGAGATGCGACGGGAACGCCGGGAATTCTTTCCCGAACACGCAGGGAAAGGATCCCTCCTCTCAAGCTAGGAGGCGGAAACGGGGCTCCTCTGGATGTGGGCGGGACTCTCGTGCTTCCTCTCGAGTGGAGACGGGTATGTCGGGGAACTTCTTGAGTTGCAGCAAGGGTGTGAAGGACCTTTGGAAGTTCCAGAGGTTAGGTGTGAGAAGCCTCGAGACGCCTCAGCGGAAATGGGCCTCATCTCGCCTGGAGGGGAGAACCTCCTGGATTTTCTCGAGTTGCGGCAGGTGCTCTCGACTTACGACGGGGACCTCAGGGACCCGCTCTGGTGGCCTCAGGAAAGGCCAGTCCCCATGCGAGTTGCTCGGGGGCCTCTCGGGATTCCTCTCCTGTCGATGCTGGGGCCTAAGACCTTGTGGGGAGTCAGTGCCGGAACCTGAGCATTCCTCTCCAGTGCTGTCATGGATCTTGGGGTACTTCTGGAGTCTCCCCAGGGGAGTCAGTCCTCCTCTCGAGTGGGGGCATGCACGTGCGCTTTCCTCCTGAGCTGAAGCAGCAGTGCCACGCTTCCCTATGCTTGGATCAAGGGATCTGTGGCTTTCCCTCGAGGCTTTCACACGAGACTTTCCAACGAGGCTTTCCCACAGGGCTGTCCCTCGTGCCACCGTGGTGTGAGTTGATCCTCGGCTTGAAAGTCAAAACAGTGCAGGGAAAACAGGTTTCCCTGGAATGAACTGAGACATCTGGGGGACTATGGGAATGGTAGCACGACCCTGGAGTTCCTCTCGCCTTTTCTGTGGAGAGTGCCTTCTCTTGAGAAGTGACGGGAACGCCGGGAATTCTTTCCCGAGCACGCAGGGAAAGGATCCCTCTTCTCGAGCTAGGAGGTGGAAACGGGGCTCCTCTGGATATGGTCGGGACTCTCGTGCTTCCTCTCGAGTGGAGACGGGTATGTCGGGGAACTTCTTGAGATGCAGCAAGGGTGTGGAGGACCCTTCGGAAGTTCCAGAGTACAGGTGTGATTAGCCTCAGGACGCCTCAGCGGAAATGGGCCTGATCTCGCCTGGAGGGTAGAACCTCCTGGATTTTCTCGAGTTGCGGCAGGTGCTCTCGACTTACGACGGGGACCTCAGGGACCCGCTCTGGTGGCCTCAGGAAAGGCCATTCCCCATGCGCGTTGCTCGGGGGCGTCTCGGCATTCCTCTCCCGTCGATGCCGGGGCCTGAGATCTTATGTGGAGTCGGTGCCGGAACCTGAGGATTCCTCTCCAGTGCTTACATGGATCTTGGGGTACTTCTGGAGTCTCCCCAGGGGAGTCAGTCCTCGGCTCGAGTGGGGGCATGCACCTGCGCTTTCCTCCCGAGCTGTAGCAGCAGTGTCACGCTTCCCTTCGAGTGGATCAAAGGATCTGTGGCTTTCCCTTGAGGCTTTCCCATGAGGCTTTCCCACAAGGCTGTCCCACGTGCCACCGTGCCGTGAATCGACCCTCGGCTTGAAAGTCGAAGCGGTGCAGGGAAAAGAGTTTTCCCTGGAATGGACTGAGACATCTGGGGGACTCTGGGTATGTGGCACGACCCTGGAGTTCCTCTGCCCTTTCCTCTGGAGAGCGCCTCCTCTGAGATACGGCGGGAACGCCGGGAATTCTTTCCCGACCACGCAGGGAAAGGATCCCTCCTCTCGAGCTAGGAGGCGGAAACGGGGCTCCTCTGGATGTGGGCGGGACTCTCGTGCTTCCTCTCGAGTGGAGACGGGTATGTCGGGGAACTTCTTGTGTTGCAGCAAGGGTGTGAAGGACCCTTTGAAGTTCCAAAGTTTAGGTGTGACTAGCCTCGAGCCGCCCTCAGCGGAAATGGGCCTCATCTCGCCTGGAGGGGGAAACCTCCTGGATTTTCTCGTTGCGGCAGGTGCTCTCGACTTAAGACGGGGACCTCAGGACGCGCTCTGTGGCCTCAGAAAGGCCAGTCTCCATGCGAGTTGCTCGGGGCCTCTCGGAATTCTCTCCCGTCGATGCCGGCCCTAAGATCTTTGTGTGGAGAGGTGCCGGAACCTGAGGATTCCTCTCCAGTGCTGACATGGCTTGGGTACTTCTGTAGTCTCCACAGTGGAGTCAGTCCTCGTCTCGAATGGGGCATGAACGTGCGCTTTCCTCCCGAGCTGTAGCAGCAGTGTCCGCTTCCATTCGCGTGATCAAAGCCAGTGGCTTTTCCCTCGAGGATTTCCCAAGGATTTGCGCCACGAAGGCCTTTCCCAGAGACTTTTCACA
>NW_017192288.1:0-10363 GCF_001704415.2 Capra hircus
CGAGGGAAA
The DNA here is from genome assembly GCF_001704415.2 of Capra hircus. NCBI lineage: Eukaryota > Metazoa > Chordata > Mammalia > Artiodactyla > Bovidae > Capra > Capra hircus. The sequence goes on from NW_017192288.1 coordinate 10, forward strand.
GACACAGATCCCTTTATCCCCTCGAAGGGAAGCATGACACTGCTGCTACAGCTCGGGAGGAAAACGCACGTGCATGCACCGACTCGAGACAAGGACTGACTCCCGTGGGGAGAATCCAGAAGTACCCCAAGATCCATGTCAGCACTGGAGAGGAATCCTCAGGTTCCGGCACCGACTCCACACAAGATCTTAGGCCCCGGCATCGACGGGAGAGGAATCCCGAGAGGCCCCGAGCAACTCGCATGGGCCTGGCCTTTCCTGAGTCCAGCAGAGCGGTCTCTGAGGTCCCCGCCGTAAGTCGAGAGCACCTGCCGCAACTCGAGAAAATCCAGTAGGTTCTCCCCTCAGGCCAAGATGAGGCCATTTCCGCTGAGGCGTCTCGAGGCTAATCACACCTAACCTCTGGAACTTCCAAAGGGTCTTTCACACGCTTGCTGCAACTCAAGAAGTTCGCCGACATACCCGTCTCCACTCGAGAGGAAGCACGAGAGTCCCGCCCCCAACCAGAGGGGGTCCCGTTCCGCCTCCTAGCTCGAGAGGAGGAATCCTTTCGCCTGCGTGGTCGGAAAAGAATTTCCGCGTTCCCGTCGCATCTCAAGAGGAGACGCTCTCCACAGGAAAGGCGAGAGAACTCCAGGGTCATGTCACCGTATCCCGAGTCTCCCAGATGTCTCAGTCCATTCCAGGGAAACCTGTTTTCCCTTCACTGCCTCGACTTTCAAGCCGAGGATCGACTCAAACCAGGTGGCACGTGGACAGCCCTGTGGGAAAGCTTCGTGGGAAGCCTCGTGGGAAAGCCTCGAGGGAAAGCCACAGATCCCTTGATCCATGTGAAGGGAAGGGTGACACTGCTCTCACTATACTCTGGAGGAAAGCGCACTGTGCATGCCCCACTCGAACGAGGACTGACTCCCTGGGGAGACTCCAGAAGTACCCCAAGATCCATGTCGGCACTGGGAGAGTAATCCTAGGTTCCAGGACCGACTCCACACAAGGTCTTATGCCCCGGCATCGACGAGTGAGGAATCCCGGGAGCCCCCGAGCAACTCGCATGGGGACTGGCCTTTTGAGGCCACCAGAGCGGGTCCCTCAGGTCCCCGTCGTAAGTCGAGAGCACCTGGCCGCAACTCGAGAAAATCCTGGAGGTTCTCCCCTCCAGGCGAGATGAGGCCCATTTCCGCTCAGGCGTCTCTAGGCTAATGACACCTAACCCCTGGAACTTACAGAGGGTCCTTCACACCCTTACTGCAACCCAAGAAGCTCCCCGACATAACCCGTCTCCACTCGAGAGGAAGCACGAGAGGTCCGCCCACATCCAGAGGAGCCCCGTTTCCGGCCTCATAGCTCGAGAGGAGGGATCATTTCCTGCGTGGTCGGAAAGAAATCCTGGTGTTCCCGTCGCATCTCAAGAGGAGGCGCTCTCCACAGGAAAGGCGAGAGGAACTCCAGGGTCGTGCCACCATTCCCACAGTCCCCCAGATGTCTCAGTCCATTCCAGGGAAACCTGTTTTCCCTGCACTGCCTCTACTTTCAAGCCGAGGATCGACTCACACCACGGTGACACGTGGACAGCCCTGTGGGAAAGCCTCGGGGGAAAGCCACAGATCCCTTGATGCACGGGAAGGCAAGCGCGGACTCTGCTGCTACAGCTCGGGAGGAAAGCGCACGTGCATCCCCTCATCCAGACGAGGACTGACTCCTCTGGGGAGACTCCAGAGGTACCCCAAGATCCATGTCAGCACTGGAGAGGAATCCTCAGGTTGCCACACCGACTGCACACAAGATCTTAGGCCCCAGCATCGACGGGAGAGGAATCCAGAGAGGTCCCTGAGGAAATCGCTTTGGGCCTGGCCTTTCCTGAGGCCACCAGAGCGGTGTCCCTGAGGTCCCCGTCGAAAGTCAAGAGCACCTGCTGCAACTCGAGAAAATCCAGGAGGTTCTCCCCTCCAGGCGAGATGAGGCCCATTTCCGCTGAGGCGTCTCGAGGCCAATCGCACCTAACCTCTGGAACTTCCAAAGGGTCCTTCACAACCATGCTGCAACTCAAGAAGTTCCCCGACATAACCGTCTCCACTCGAGAGGAAGCCCGAGAGTCCCGCCCACATCCAGAGGAGCCCCGTTTCCGCCTCCTAGCTCGAGAGGAGGGATCCTTTACCTGCATGATCGGGAAAGAATTCCCGGCGTTTCCGTCTCATCTCAAGAGGAGGCGCTCTCCACAGGAAAGGCGAGAGGAATTCCAGGGTCGTGCCACCATTCCCTGAGTCCCCCAGATATCTCAGTCCATTCCAGGGAAACCTGCTTTCCCTGCACTGCCTCGACTTGCAAGCCGAGGATCGACTCACACCACGGTGGCTCGTGGGACAGCCCTGTCGGAAAGCCTCGTGGGAAAGCCTCGAGGGGAAAGCCACAGATCCCTTGATCCACGCGAAGGGAAGCACGACACTGCTGCTACAGCTCCGGAGGAAAGCGCACGTGCATGCCCCGAATCGAGACGAGGACTGACTCCCCTGGGGAGACTCCAGAAGTACCCCAAGATCCATGGCAGCAATTGAGAGGAATCCTCAGGTTCCGACACCGACTCCACACAAGATCTTAGGCCCCGGCATTGATGGGAGGAATCCCGAGAGGCCTACGAGCAATTCGCATGGGGACTGGCCTTTCCTGAGTCCACCAGAGCGGGTCCTTGAGGTCCCCGTCGTAAGTCGAGAGCACCTGCCGCAACTCGAGAAACTCCAGGAGGTTCTCCCTCCAGGCGAGATGAGGCCCTTTTCCCCTGATGCGTCTCGATTCTAATCACACCTAACCTCTGGAACTTCCAAAGGGTCCTTCACACCCTTGCTGCAACTCAAGAGGTTCCCTGATATACTCGTCTCCACTCGAGAGGAAGCAGGAGAGTCCCACCCACATCTAGAGGAGCCACTTTTCCGCCTCCTAGCTCGAGAGGAGGGATCCTTTCCCTGTGTGGTTGGGAAAGAATTCCCGGCGTTCCCGTCGCATCTCAAGAGGAGGCGCTCTCCATAGGAAAGGCGAGAGGAACTCCAGGGTCGTGCCACCATTCCCAGAGTCCCCCAGATGTCTTAGTCCATTCCAGGGAAACCTGTTTTCCCTGCACTGCCTTGACTTTCAAGCCGAGGATCGACTCACACCACGTTGGCACGTGGGACAGTCCTGTGTGACAGCCTCGTGGGAAATGCTCGTGGGAAAGCCTCAAGCGAAAGTCACAGATCCCTTGATCCACGCCTATGGAAGCGTGACACTGCTGCTACACCTCGGGAGGAAAGCGCACGTGCATGCCCCCACTGGAGACGAGGACTGACTCCCCTGGGGAGACTCCAGAAATACCCCAAGATCCATGTCGGCACTGGAGATTAATCCTCAGGTTCCGGCACCGACTCCACACAAGATCTTATGCCCCTGCATCGAGGGAGAGTAATCCTGATAGGCCCCCGAACAACTCTCATGGGGACAGGCCTTTCCTGAGTCCACCAGAGCTGGTCCCTCAGGTCCCCGATGTAAGTCGAGAGCACCTGCCGCAACTCGAGAAAATCCAGGAGGTTCTCCCCTCCAGGCGAGATGAGGCCCATTTCCGCTCAGGCGTCTAGAGTCTAATCACACCTAACATCTGGAACTTCCAAAGGGTCCTTCACACCCTTCCTGCAACTCAAGAAGTTCCCTGACATACCCGTCTCCACTCGAGAGGAAGCACGAGAGTTCTGCCCACATCCAGAGGAGCCCCGTTTCCTACTCTTGCTCGAGAGAAATGATCCTGTCCCTGCGTGGTCGGGAAAGAATTCCCGGCGTTCCCTTCGCATCTCAAGAGGAGGCGCTCTCCACAGGAAAGGCAAGAGGACCTCCAGGGTCGTGCCACCATTCCCAGAGTCCCCCAGATGTCTCAGTCCATTCCAGGGAAACCTGTTTTCCCTGCACTGCCTCGACTTTCAAGCCGAGGATCGACTCACACGACGGTGGCACGTGGGATAGCCCTGTGGGAAAGCCTCGTGGGAACGCCTCGTGGGAAAGCCTCGAGGGAAAGCCACAGATCCCTTGATATATGCGAAGGGAAGAGTGACACTGCTGCTACAGCTCGAGAGGAAAGCGCACGTGCAGGCCCCCACTAGAGACGAGGACTGACTCCCCTTGGGAGACTCCAGACGTACCCCAAGATCCATATCAGCACTGGAGAGGAAACCTCAGGTTCCGGCACCGACTCCACACAAGGTCTTAGTCCCCGGCATCGACGGGAGAGGAATCCCGAGTGGCCCCCGTGCAACTCGCATGGGGACTTGCCTTTACTGAGGCCACGAGAGCGGGTCCCTGAGGTCCCCGATCGTAAGTCGAGAGCACCTGCCGCAACTCGAGAAAATCCAGGAGGTTCTCCCCTGCAGGCGAGATGAGGCCCATTTCCGCTAAGGCGTCTCGAGGCTAATCACACCTAACCTCTGGAACTTCCAAAGGGTCCTTCACACCCTTGCTGCAACTCAAGAAGTTCACCGACTATACCCGACTCCACTCGAGAGGAAGCACCATAGTTCCGCCATATCCAGAGGTGCCCCGTTCCGCCTCATAGCTCGAGAGGAGGGATCCTGTCCCTGCGTGGTAGGGAAAAAATTCCCGGTATTCCCGTCGCATCCCAAGAAGAGGCGCTCTCCGCAGGAAAGGCGAGAGGAACTCCAGGGTCGTGCCCACCATTCCCAGAGTCCCCAGATGTCTCAGTCCATTCCAGGGAAACGTGTTTTCCCTGCACAGCCTCGACTTTCAAGCTCGAGGATCGACTCACACCACGGTGGCACGATGGGACAGCCCTGTGGGAAAGCCTCGTGGAAAAGCCTCGTCGGAAAGCCTCGAGGGAAAGCCACAGATCCCTTGATCCCCTGCGAAGGGAAGTGCTGACACTGCTGCTACAGCTCGGGAGGAAAGCGCACGTGCATGCCCCCACTCGAGACGAGGACTGACTGCCCTGGGAGAGACTCCAGAAGTACCCAAGATCCATGTCAGCACTGGAGAGGAATCCTCAGGTTCCGGCACCGACTCTACACAAAGGTCTTAGGCCCCGGCATCGATGGGAGAGGAATCCTGAAGTGCCCCCGAAGCAACTCGCATGGGGACTGCTTTCATGAGGCCACCAGAGCGGGTCCCTGAGGTCGCCGTCGTAAGTCGACAGCACCTACCGCATCTCGAGAAAAATCCAGGAGGTTCTCCCCTCCAGGCGAGATGAGACCCATTTTGTCTGAGGCGTCTCGAGCTAATCAGACCTAACCTCTGGAACTTCCAAAGGTCCTTCACAACCTTTCTGCAACTCAAAGAAGTTCCCCGACTATCCCGTCTCCACTCGAGTGAAGCACGAGAGTCCCGCCCACATCCAGAGGAGCCCGTTTCCGCCTCCTAGCTCGAGAGGAGGGATCATTTCCCTGCGTGTTCGGCAAAGAATTCCCGGCGTTCAGTCGCATCTCAAGAGGAGGCGCTCCCACAGGAAAGGCGAGAGGAAACCAGGGTCGTGCCACATTCCCAGAGTCCCCAGATGTCTCAGTCCATTCCAGGGAAACCTGTTTTCCCTGCCACTGCCTGGACTTTCAAGCCGAGGATCGACTCACACCACGGTGGCACGTGGGACAGCCCTGTGGGAAAGCCTCGTGGGAAAGCCTTCAGTGGAAAGCCTCGAGGGAAAGCCACAGATCCCTTGATCCACCGAATGGGAAGCGTGACACTGCTGCCTACAGCTCGGGAGGAAAGCGCACGTGCATGCCACACTCGAGACGAGGTCTGACTCCCCTGGGGAGACTCCAGAAGTACCCCAAGATCCATGTCAGCACTGGAGAGGAATGCTCAGGTTCCGGCACCGGCTCCACACAAGGTCTTAGGCCCGCATCGACGGGAGAGGAATCCGAGAGGCCCGCCGAGCAACTCGCATGGCGACTGGCCTTTCCTGAGGCCACCAGAGCGGGTCCCTGAGATCCCCGTCGTAAGTCGAGAGCACCTGCCGCAACTCGAGAAAATCCAGGAGGTTCCCCCTCCAGGCGAGATGAGGCCCATTTCCGCTGAGGCGTCTCTGAGGCTAATCACATCTAACATCTGGAACTTCCAAAGGGTCCTTCACACCCTTGCTGCAACTCAAGAAGTTCGCCCGACATACCCGTCTGCCACTCGAGAGGAAGGCACGAGAGTCCGCCCACATCCAGGGAGCCCCGTTTTCCGCCTCCCTAGCTCGAGAGGAGGGATCCTTTCCCTGCGTGGTCGGGAAAGAATTCCCGGCTTTCCCGTCGCCTCTCCAAGAGGATGGCGCTCTCCACTAGGAAAGGCGAGAGGAACTCCAGGGTCGTGCCACCATTCCCAGAGTCCCCCAGATGTCTCAGTCCATTCCAGGGAAACCTGTTTTCCCTGCACTGCGTCGACTTTCAAGCCGAGGATCGACTCACACCACGGTGGCACGTGGGACAGCCTGTGGAAGCCTCGTGGAAAGCCCTTGGTGAAGCTCGAGGGAAAGCCACAGATCCCTTGATCCAAGCGAAGGGAAGCGTGACACTGCTGCTACAGCTCGAGAGGAAAGCGCACGTGCAGGCCCCCACTCGAGACGAGGACTGACTCCCCTGGGGAGACTCAGAAGTACCCCAAGATCCATGTCAGCACTGGAGAGGAATTCTCAGTTCCGGCACCGACTGCCACACAAGGTCTTAAGCCAGCGTGACACTGCTGCTACAGCTCGGGAGGAAAGGGGCACGTGCAGGCCCCACTCGAGACGAGGACTGACTCCCCTGGGGAGACTCAGACGTACCCAAGATCCATGTCAGCACTCAGAGGAATACCTCAGTTTCCGGCACCGACTCCACACAAGTCATAGGCCCCGGCTTCGATGGGAGAGGAATCCTGGAGGCCCCGAGCAACTCGCCATGGGGTACTGGCCTTTCCTGATGCCACCAGAGCGGGTCCCTGAGGTCCCCGTCGTAAAGTCGAGAGCACCTGCCGCAACTCGAGAAAATCCAGGAGTTCTCCCCTCCAGGCGAGATGAGGCCCATTTCCGCTGAGGCGTCTCGAGGCTAATCACACCTAACCTCTGGAACATCCAAGGGTCCTTCACACCCATTGCTGCAACTCAAGAAGTCCCCGACATAACCCGTCTCCACTCGAGAGGAAGCAGCGAGAGTCCCGCCCACATCCAGAGGAGCCCCGTTTCCGCCTCCTAGCTCGAGAGGAGGGATCCTTTCCCTGCGTGGTCGGGAAAGAATTTCCCGGCGCTTCCCGTCGCATCTCCAAGAGGAGGCGGCTCTCCACAGGAAAGGCGAGAGGAACTCCAGGGTCTTGCCACCATTCCCAGAAGTCCCCCAGAATGTCTCAGTCCATTCCAGGGAAACTGTTTTCCCCTGCACTGCCTTCGACTTTCAAGCCGAGGATCGACTCACACCACGGTGGCACGTGGGACAGCCCTGTGGGAAGCCTCTGGGAAGATCCTCGTGGAAAGCTGCGAGGGAAAGCCACAGATCCCTTGATCCAGCGAAGGGAAGAGTGACACTGCTGCTACAGCTCGAGGAGGAAAGCGCACGTGCAGGCCCCCACTCGAGACGAGGACTGACTCCCCTGGAGGGACTCAGAAGTACCCCAAGATCCATGTCAGCACTGGAGAGGAATGCTCAGGTTTCCAGGCACCGACTCCACACCAAGGTCTTAGGCCCTGGCATCGACGGGAGAGGATCCCGAGAGGCCCCGCGCAACTAGCATGGGGACTGGCCTTTTCCTGAGCCCACCAGAGCGGGTCCCTGAGGTCCCCGTCGTAAGACGGAGAGCATGTGCCCCAACTCTAGAAAATCCAGGAGGTTCTCCCCTCCAGGCGAGATGAGGCCCATTTCCGGCTCAGGCGTCTCGAGGCATAATCACACCTAACCCTCTGGAACTTCCAAAGGGTCCTTCACACCCTTGCTGCAACTCAAGAAGTTCCCCGACTACCCGTCTCCACTCGAGAGAAACCACGAGAGTACCGCCCACATGCAGAGGAAACCCTTTTTCTGCCTCCTAGCTCGAAGGAGGGATGCTTTCCCTGCGTGGTCGGGAAAGAATTCCCCGCGCTCTCCGTCGCATCTCAAGAGGAGGCGCTCTCCACAGGAAAGGCGAGAGGAACTCCAGGGTCGTGCCACCATTCCCAGAGTCCCCCAGATGTCTCAGTCCATTCCAGGGAAACCTTTTTCCCTGCACTGCCTCGACTTTTCAAGCGAGGATCGACTCACACCACGGTGGCACGTGGGACAGCCCTGTGGAAAAGCCTCGTGGGAAAGCCTCGTGGGAAAGCTCGAGGGAAAGCCACAGATCCCTTGATCCACGCGAAGGGAGCGCGACACTGCTGCTACAGCTCGGGAGGAAAGCGCACGTGCATGCCCCCACTCGAGACGAGGACTGACTCCCCTGGGGAGACTCCAGAAGTACCCCAAGATCCATGTCAGCACTAGGAGAGGAATCCTCAGGTTCCGGCACCGACTCCACACAAGGTCTTAACGGCCCCGACATCGACGGAGAGGATCCCGAGAGGCCCCCGTGCAATCTCGCATGGGGACTGGCCTTTCCTGAGGCCACCAGAGCGGGTCCCTGAGGTCCCCGTCGTAAGTCGAGAGCACCTGCCGTAACTCGAGAAAATCCAGGAGGTTCTCCCCTCCAGGCGAGATAAGGCCATTTCCGCTGAAGTGTCTGGAGGCTAATCACATCTAACATCTGGAACTTCAAAAGGGACCTTCACACCCTTGCTGCAACTCAAGAAGTTCCCCGACATAACCGTCTCCACTCGAGAGGAAGCACGAACTCCAGGGTCGTACCCCCATTCCCAGAGTCCCGGATGTCTCAGTCCATTCCAGGAAACCTGTTTTCCCTTGCACTGCCTTGCGACTTTCAAGCGCGAGGATCGACTCACACGCACGGTGGCACGTAGGACAGCCCTGTGGGAGAGCCTTGCGGAAAGCCATCAGATCCCTTGAACCAAGCGAAGGGGAAGCGTGACACTGCTGCTACAGCTCGAGAGGAAAGCGCACTGTCAGGCCCCCACTCGAGACGAGGACTGACTCCCGCTGGGAGACTCAGAAGTACCCAAGATCCATGTAGCCTGGAGAGGAATTCTAGTTTCCAGCACCGACTCCACACAAGGTCTTAGGCCTGGCATAGACGGAGAGGAATCCCGAGAGCCCCCGCGCAACTAGCATGGGGGACTGGCCTTTCTGAGCCCCCCAGAGCGGGTCCCTGAGGTCCCCGTCGTAAGACGAGAGCATGTGCCCCAACTCTAGAAAATCCAGGAGGTTGCTCCCCTCCAGGCGAGATGAGGCCCATTTCCGCTCGAGGCGTCTCGAGGATAATCACACCTAAACCTCTGGAACTTCCAAAGGGTCCTTCACACCCTTGTGCGCAACTCAAGAAGTTCCCGACTTACCCGTCCACACTCGAGAGAAACCACGAGAGTACCGCCCACATGCAGAGGAAAACCCTTTTTCTGCCTCCTAAGCTCGAGAGGAGGGATGCTTTCCTGCGTGTCAGGAAAGAATTCCGGCGCTCCACGCTGTCGCATCTAAAAGAGGAGGCGGCTCTCTCACAGGAAAGGCGAGAGGAACTCCAGGGTCGTGCCACCATTCCAGAGTCCCCCAGATGTCTCAGTCCATTCAAGGGAGAACCTTTTTCCCTGCACTGCTGCGACTTTTAAGCCGAGGATCGACTCACACCGACGGTGGCACGTGGACAGCCCTGTGGGAAAGCCTCGTGGGAAGCCTCGGTGGAAAGCCTCGAAGGGGAAAGCAGCACAGATCCCTTGATCCACGCGAAGGGAAGCGGAACACTGCTGCTACAGCTCGGAGAGGAAAGCGCACGTGCATGCCCGCGACTCGAGAACGAGGACTGACTCCCTGGGGAGACTTCAGAAGTACCCAAGATCCATGTCAGCTCTGGAGAGGAAACCTCAGGTTCCGACACGGACTCCACACAAGGTCTTAGGCCCCGACATTCGACGAGCAAGGATTTCCCGAGAGGCCCCGTGCAATTCGCTGGGACTGGCCGCCTTTGCTGAGACCACCAGAGCGGTCCCTGAGGTCCCCTGTCGTAAGTCGAGAGCACCTGCCCGTAACTCGAGAAAATCCAGGAGGTTCTCCCCTCCAGGCGAGATAAGGCGGATTTCCGCTGAGTGTCTGGAGGCTAATCACATCTAACATCTGGAACTTCAAAAGGGACCTTCACACCGCTTAGCTGCAACTCAAGAAGTTCCCCGACATATACGTCTCCACTCGAGAGGAAGCACTAGAGTCCCGCCGCAGCATCCAGAGGAGGAGCCGCCGTGTCTCGCTACTCCGTCAGCTGCGACGAGGAGACGATCCTATCCGCTGCGTGGTCGGGACTCTAG
>NW_017192289.1:0-10363 GCF_001704415.2 Capra hircus
AGAGGAGTCCGTTTCCGCCTCGTTCGCTCGAGGAGTCGAGAGGAGGGATCCTTTCCCTGCGTGGTCGGGAAAGAATTCCGCGGCGTTCCCGTCGGCATCTCAAGAGGAGGCGATCTCCACAGGAAAGGCGAGAGGAACTCCAGGGTCGTGCCACCATTCCCAGAGTCCCCCAGATGTCTCAGTCCATTCCAGGGAAACTATTTTCCCTGCACTGCCTCGACCTTCAAACCAAGGATCGAGACACACCATGGTGGAACGTGGGACAGCCCTGTGGGAAAGCCTCATGGGAAAGCCTTGAGGGATAGCCAAAAATCCCTTGTTCCTCGCGAAGGGAAGCATGACATTGCTGCTACAGCTCGGGAGGAAAGCGAACGTGCATGCCCACTCGAGACGAGGACTGACTCCCCTGGGGAGACTCCAGAAGTACCCCAAGATTCATGTCAGCACTGGTGAGGAATCCTCAGGTTCCGGCAGCGATTCCCCACAAGGCTTTAATCCCCGTCATCGAAGGGAGAGGAATCCCGAGAGGCCCCGAGCAACTCGCATGGGGACTGGCCTTTCCTGAGGCCACCAGAGCGGGTCCCTGAGGTCCCCTTCGTAAGTCGAGAGCACCTGCCGCAACTCGAGAATATCCAGGAGGTTCTCCCCCCCAGCCGAGATGAGGCCCATTTCCGCTGAGGCGTCTCGAGGCTAATCACAACTAACCTCTGGAACTTCCAAAGGTCCTTCACACCCTTGCTGCAACTCAAGAAGTTCCCCGACATACCCGTCTCCACTCGAGAGGAAGCACGAGAGTCCCGCCCACATCCAGAGGAGCCCCGGTTCCGCTTCCTAGCTCGAGAGGAGGGATCCTTTCCCTGCGTGGTCGGGAAAGAATTCCTGGCGTTCCCGTCGCATCTCAAGAGCAGGCGCTCTCCACAGGAAAGGCGAGAGGAACTCCACGGTCGTGCCACAATTCCCAGAGTCCCCCAGATGTCTCAGTCTATTACAGGGAAACCTGTTTTCCTGCTCTGCCTCGACTTTCAAGCCGAGGGTCGACTCACACCATGGTGGCAACGGGACAACCCTGTGGGAAAGCCTCGTGGGAAAGCCTCGAGTGAAAGCCTCGAGGGAAAGCCACAGATCCGTTGATCCACGCGAAGGGAAGCGTGACACTGCTGCTACAGCTCGGGAGGAAAGCACACGTGCATGCCCCCACTCGAGACGAGGACTGTCTCCCCTGGGGAGACTCCACAAGTACCCCCAAGATCCATGTCAGCACTGGAGAGGAATCCTCAGGTTCCCCACCGACTCCACACAACGTCTTAGGCCCGGCATCAACGGAGAGGAATCCGAGAGGCCCCGAGCAACTCGCATGGGGACTGGCCTTTCCTGTGGCCACCAGAGTGGGTCCCTGAGGTCCCCGTCGTAAGTCGAGAGCACCTGCCACAACTCAAGAAAATCCTGGAGGTTCTGCCCTCCAGGTGGGATGAGGCCCATTTCAGCCTAGGCGTCTCGAGGCTAATCACACCTAACCTCTGGAACTTCCATAGGGTCCTTCACACCCTTCCTGAAACTCAAGAAGTTCCCCACCTTACCCGTCTCCACTCGAGAGGAAGCACGAGAGTCCCGCCCACATCCAGAGAAGCCCGTTTCCGCCTCCTAGTTCGAGGGCAGGGATCCTCTCCCCGCGTGGAGGGGAAAGAATTCCCGGCGTTCCCGTCGCATCTCAAGAGGAGCCGCTCTCCACAGGAAAAGCAAGAGGAATTCCAGGGTCTTGCCACCATTCCCAGAGTCCCCCAGATGTCCCAGTCCATTCCAGGGAAACCTGTTTTCCCTACACTGCCTCGACTTTCAACCCGAGGATCGACTCACACCTCGGTGGAACGTGGGACAGCCCTGTGGGAAAGCCTGGTGGGAAAGCCAAGAGGGAAAGCCACAGATCCCTTGATCCACGCAAAGGGAAGCGTGACACTGCTGCTTCACCTCGGGAGGAAAGCGCACGTGCATGCCCCAACTCGTGACGAGGACTGACTCCCCTGGGGAGACTCCAGAAGTACCCCAAGAACTATGTCAGCACTGAAGAGGAATCCTCAGGTTCCGCCACCGACTTCACACAAGGTCTTAGGCCCCAGCATCGACGGGAGAGGAATCCCGAGAGGCCCCCGTGCAACTCGCATGGGGACTGACCTTTCCTGAGGCCATCACAGCGTGTCCTGGGGGTCCCAGTCGTAAGTCGAGAGCACCTGCCGCAACTCGAGAAAATCAAGGAGGTTCTCCCCTCCAGGCAAGATGAGGCCCGTTTCCGCTGCGGCATTTCGAGGCAAATCACACCTAACCTCTAGAACTTCCAAAGGTTCCTTCACACCCTTTCTGCAACTCAGGAAGTTCCCCGACATACCCGTCTCCACTCGAGAGAAAGCACGAGAGTCCCTCCCACATCCAGAGGAGCCCCGTTTCTGCCTCCTAGCTCGAGAGGAGGGACCCTTACCCTGCGTGGTCGGGAAAGAATTCCCTGCGTTTCCGTCGCATCTCAAGAGGAGGCACTCTCCACAGGAAAGGCGAGAGGAACTCCAGGGTCGTGCCACCATTCCCAGAGTCCCTCAGATGTCTCAGTCCATTCCAGGGAAACCTGTTTTCCCTGCACTGCCTCGACTTTCAAGCCAAGGATCGACTCACACCACGGTGGCACGTGGGACAGCCCTGTGGGAAAGCCTCGTGGGAAAGCCTCGAGGGAAAGCCACAGATCCGTTGATCCACCCGAAGGGAATCGTGACACTGCTGCTACAGCTCGGGAGGAAAGGGCACGTGCATGACCCCACTCGAGACAAGGACTGACTCCCCTGGGGAGACTCCAGAATTACTCCAAGATCTATGTCAGCACTGGAGAGGAATCCTCAGTATCCGGCACCGACTCCACACAAGGTCTTAGGCCCCGGCACCGACGAGAGAGGATTCCCGAGATGCCCCCGAGCAACTCGCATGGGGACTGGCCTTTCCTGAGGCCACCAGTCGTGTCCCTGAGGTTCCCGTCGTAAGTCAAGAGCACCTGCCGCAACTCGAGAAAATCCAGGAGGTTCTCCCTTCGACGCGAGATGAGGCCCATTTCCGCTGAGGCGTCTCCAGGCAAATCACACCTAACCTCTGGAACTTTCAAAGCGTCCTTCACACCCTTTCTGCAACTCAAGAAGTTCCCCAACATACCCGTCTCGACTTGAGAGGAAGCACGAGAGTCCCGCCCACATCCAAAGGAGCCCCGATTCCGCCTCCTAGATCGAGAGGAGGGATCCTTCCCCTGCGTGGTCGGCAACGAATTCCCGGCGTTCAGGTCGCATCTTAAGAGGAGGCACTCTCCACAAGAAAGGCCAGAGGAACTACAGGGTCGTGCCACCATTCCAGAGTTCCCCAGATGTCTCAGTCCATTGAGGGAAACCTGTTTTCCCTGCACTGCCTCGACTTTCAAGCCGAGGATCGACTCACACCACGGTGGCACGTGGGACAGCCCTGTGGGAAAGCCTCGTGGGAAAGCTTCGAGGGAAAGCCACATATCCCTTGATCCACGCGAAGGGAAGCGCGACACTGCTGCTACAGCTTGGGAGGAAAGCGCACGTGCATGCCCCCACTCGAGACGAGGACTGACTTCCCTGGGAGACTCCAGAAGTACCCCAAGATCCATGTCAGCACTGGAGAGGTATGCTCAGGTTCTGGAACCGTCTCCACACAAGATCTTAGGCCCCGGCATCGTCGGGAGAGGAATCCCGAGAGGCCCCCGAGCTACTCGCATGGGGACTGGCCTTTCCTGAGGCCACCAGAGCGGGTCCCTGAGGTCCCCGTAGTAAGTCGAGAGCACCTGCCGCAACTCGAGAAAATTCAGGAGGTTCTCCCCTCCAGGCGAGATGAGGCCCATTTCCGCTGAGGCGTCTCAAGGCTATTCACACCTAACCTCTGGAACTTCCAAAGGGTCCGTCACACACTTGCTGCAACTCAAGGAGTTCCCCGACATACCCGTCTCCACTCGAGAGGAAGCACGAGAGTCCCTCCCACATCCAGAGGAACCCCGTTTCCGCCTCCTAGATCGATAGGAGTGAACCTTCCCCTGCGTGGTCGGGAAAGAATTCCCGGCGTTTCCGTCGCATCTCAAGAGGAGGCGCTTTCCACAGGAAAGGCGAGAGGAACTCCAGGGTCGTGCCACCATTCCCAGAGTCCCCCAGATGTCTCAGTCCATTCCAGGGAAACCTGTTTTCCCTGCACAGCCTGGACTTTCAAGCCGAGGATCGACTCACACCACGGTGGCACATGGGACAGCCCTGTGGGTAAGACTCGTGGGAAAGCCTCGTGGGAAAGCCTCGAGGGAAAGCTACAGATCCCTTGATCCATGGGAAGGGAAGTGCGACACTGCTGCTAAAGGTCGGGAGGAAAGCGAACGTGCATGCCCCTACTGGAGACGAGGACTGACTCCCTTGGGGAGACTCCAGAATTACCCCAAGATCCATGTCGGCACTGGAGAGGAACGCTCAAGTTCCGGCATCAACTCCACACAAGATCATAGGCCCCGGCATCGACGGGAGAGGAATCCCGAGAGGCTCCCGTGCAACTCGCATGGGGACTCGACTTTCCTGAGGCCACCAGAGGCGGTCCCTGAGGTCCCTGTCGTAATTCTAGAGCAGCTGCCGGAACTCGAGAAAATCCAGGAGGTTCTCCCGTCAAGGCGAGATGAGGCCCATTTCCGCTGAGGCATCTCGAGGCAAATCACACCTAACCGCTGGAATTTCCAAAGGGTCCTTCACACCCTTGCTGCAACACAAGAAGTTCCCCGACATACCTGTCTCCACTCGAGAGGAAGCACGAGAGTCCCGCCCACATCCAGAGGAGCCCGTTTCCGCCTCCTAGCTCGAGAGGAGAGATCCTTTTCCTGCGTGGTCGGGAAAGAATTCCCGGCGTTCCCGTCGCATCTCAAGAGCAGGCGCTCTCCACAGGAAAGGCGAGAGGAACTCCAGGGTTGTGCCACCATTCCCAGAGTCCCCCAGATGCCTGAGTCCATTAGGGAAAACTGTTTTCCCTGCACTGCCTCGACTTTCAAGCCGAGGATCAACTCATACCACGGTGGCACGTGGACAGCCCTGTGGGAAAGCCTCGTGGGAAAGCCTTGAGGGAAAGCCACAGATGCCTTGATCCACGTGAAGGGAACCGTGACACTGCTGCTGCAGCTCGGGAGGAAAGCGCACGTGCATGCCCCCACTCGAGACAAGGACTGACTCCCCTGGGGAGACTCCAGAATTTACTCCAAGATCTATGTCAGCACTGGAGAGGAATCCTCAGTATCCGGCACCGACTCCACACAAGGTCTTAGGCCCCGGCACCGACGAGAGAGGATTCCCGAGATGCCCCCGAGCAACTCGCATGGGGAATGGCCTTTCCTGAGGCCACCAGAGCGGGTCGCTGAGTTCCCCCTCCTAAGTCCATAGCACTTGCCTGCAACTTGAGAACATCCAGGAGGTTCTCCCTTCCAGGCGAGATGAGGACCATTTCCGCAGAGGTGTCTCCAGGCTAATCACACCTAACCTCTGGAACTTACAAAGGGTCCTTCACACCCTTGCTGCAACTCAAGAACATCCCCAACATACCCGTCTCCACTCGAGAGGAAGCACGAGAGTCCCGCCCAAATTCAGAGGAGCCCCGTTTCCGCCTCCTAGCTCGAGAGGAGAGATCCTTTCCCTCAGTGATCGGGAAAGAGTTCCCAGTGTTCCCGGCGCATCTCAAGAGGAGGCGATCTCCACAGGAAAGGCGAGAGGAACTCCAGGTCGTGCCACCATTCCCTGAGTCTCCCAGATGTCTCAGTCCATTCCAGGGAAAACTTTTTTCCCTGCACTGCCTCTACTTTCAAGCCGAGGATCGACTCACACCACGGTGGCATGTGGGACAGCCCTGTGGGAAAGCCTCGTGGGAAAGCCTCGAGGGAAAGCCACTGATCCTAGGATACACGGGAAGGGAAGCGTGACACTGCCTCTACAGCTCCGGAGGAAAGCGCACGTGCATGCCCCACTCGAGTTGAGGACTGACTCCCCTGGGGAGACTCCAGAAGTAGCCCAATATCCATGTCAGCACTGGAGAGGAATCCTCAGGTTCAGGCACCGACTCCACACAAGGTCTTAGGTCCCAGCATCGATGGGAGAGGAATCCCGAGAGGTCCCCGAGCAACGCGCATGTGGACTGGCCTTTCCTGAGGCCACCAGAGCGGGTCCCTGAGATCCCCGTCGTATGTCGAGAGCACCTGCAGCAACTGGAGAAAATCCAGGAGGTTCTCCCCTCCAGGCGAGGTGAGGCTCCTTTCTGTTGAGGCGTCTCGAGGCTAATCACACCTACCCTCTGGAACTTCCAAAGGGTCCTTCACACCCTTCCTGCAACTCAAGAAGTTCCCGGATATACCCGTCTCCACTCGAGAGGAAGCACGAGCGTCCCACCCACATCCAGAGGAGCCCCGTTACCGCCTCCTAGCTCGAGAGGTGGGATCCTTTCCCTGCAGGTTCGGGAAAGAATTCCCGGCGTTCCTGTTGCATCTCAAGAGGAGGCGCTCTCCACCTGAAAGGCGAGAGGGACTCAAGGGTCGTGCCACCATTCCCAGAGTCCCGGAGATGACTCGGTCCATTCCAGGGAAACCTGTTTTCCCTGCACTGCCTCGACTTTCAAGCCGAGGATCGAATCACACCACGGTGGCCCGTGGGACAGCCCTGTGGGAAAGCCTCGTGGGAAACCCTTGTGGGAAACCTCGAGGGAAAGCCACAGATTCCTTGATCCACGCAAAGGGAAGCGTGACAAGCTGCTACAGCTCGGGAGGAAAGCAGACGTGCATGCCCGCACTCGCGACGAGGACCGACTCTCCTGCGGAGTCTTCAAAAGTACGCCAAGATCCATGTCAGCACTGGAGAGGAATACGCAGTTTTCGGCACCGACTCCACACAAGGTCTTAGGCCCCGGGATCGACGGGAGAGGAATCCCGAGAGGCCCCCTTGTAACTCGCATGGGGACTGGCCTTTCATGAGGGCACCAGAGTGGGTCCCTGAGATCCCCGTCGTATGTCAAGAGCACCTGCAGCAACTGGAGAAAATCCAGGAGGTTCTCCCCTCCAGGCGAAATGAGGCCCATTTCCGCTGAGGCGTCTCGAGGCTAATCATACCTAAAATCTGGAACTTCCAAAGGGTCCGTCACACCCTTGCTGCAACTCAAGAAGTTCCCTAACATACCCGTTTCCACTCGAGAGGAAGCATGAGAGTCACGCCCACATCCAGAGGAACCCCTTTTCCGCCTCCTAGCTCGAGAGGAGGGATCCTTTCCCTGCGTGATCGGGAAAGAATTCCCGACGTTCCCGTCACATTTCAAGAGGAATCGATCTCCACGGGACAGGCGAGAGGAACTCCAGGGTCGTGCCACAATTCCCAGAGTCCCCCAGATGTCTCAGTCCATTCCAGGGAAACCTGTTTTCCCTGCACTGCCTCAAATTTCAAGCCGAGGATCGACTCACACCAGGGTGGCACATGGGACAGCCCTGTGGGAAAGCCTCAAGGGAAAGCCATAGATTCCTTGATCCACGCGAAGGGAAGCGTGACACTGCTGCTACAGCTCGTGAGGAAAGCGCACGTGCAAGCCCCCACTCGAGACGAGGACTTTCTCCCCTTGGGAGACTCCAGAAGTCCCCCAAGATAAATGTCAGACCTGGAGAGGAATCCTCAGGTTCCGGCACCGACTCCACACAAGGTCTTAGGACCCGGCATCGACGGGAGAGGAATCCCGAGAGGCCCCGAGCAACTCGCATGGGGACTGGCCTTTCCTGAGGCCACCAGAGCGGGTCCCTGAGGTCCCCGTCGTAAGTCGAGAGCACCTGCGGCAACTCGAGAAAATCCAGGTGGTTCTCCCCTCCAGGCGAAATGAGGCCCATTTCCTCTGAGGAATCTGGAGGCTAATCACACCTATCCTCTGGAACTTCCAAAGGGTCCTTCACACACTTACTGGCAACTCAAGAAGTTCCTCGACATACCCTTCTCCACTCGAGAGGAAGCACGAGAGTCCCGCCCACATCCAGAGGAGCCCCGTTTCCGCCTCCTAGCTCGAGAGGAGGGATCCTTTCCCTGCGTGGGTCCGTCAAGAATTCCCGGCGTTCCCATCGCATTCTCAAGAGGAGGCGCTCTCCACAGAAAGGCTAGAGGAACTCCAGGGTCGTGCCCACCATTCCCAGAGTCCCCCAGATGTCTCCGTCCATTCCAGGGAAACCTGTTTTCCCTGCACTGCCTCGACTTTCAAGCCGAGGATCGACTCACACCAGGTGGCACGTGTGACAGCCCTGTGGGAAGCCTCGTGGGAAAAGCCTCGTGGGAAAGCCTCGAGGGAAAGCACAGATCCCTTGATCCACGCGAAGGGAAGCGTGACACTGCTGCTACAGCTCTGGAAGGAAAGCGCAGGTGCATGCCCCCACTCGAGACGAGGACTGACTCCCCTGGGGAGACTCCAGAAGTACCGCAAGATCCATGTCAGCACTGGAGAGGTATCCTCAGGTTATGGCACTGACTCCTCACAAGGTCTTAGGCCCAGGCTTCGACGGGAGAGGAATCCCGAGAGGCCCCCGAGCAACTCGCATGGCGACTGGTCTTTCCTGAGGCCACAAGAGCAGGTCCCTTAGGTCCCCGTCTTAAGTCGAGAGCACCTGCAGCAAATCGAGGACATCCAGGAGGTTCTCCCCTCCAGGCGAGATGAGTCCCATTTCCGCTGAGGCGTCTTGAGGCTAATCACACCTAACCTCTGGAACTTCCAAAGGTCCTTCACACGCTTGCTGCAACTCAAGAAGTTCCCCGACATACCAGTCTCCACTCGAGAGGAAGCACGAGGGTCCCGCCCACATCCAGAGGAGTCTAGTTTCCACCTCGTCGCTTGAGATTAGGGATTCTTTTCCTGCTTCGTCTGGAAAGAATTCCCGGCTTTCCCGTCGCATCTCAAGAAGAGGGGCTCTCAACAGGAAAGGCGAGAGAAACCCCAGTGTCGTGCCACATTCCAAGGGACCCCCAGATGTCTCAGTCCATTCCAGAGAAACTTGTTTTCCCTGCACTGCCTCTACTTTCACGCCGAGGATCCACTCACTCCACCATGGCGTGTCCCACGTGGGACAGCCCTGTGGGAAAGCCTCGTCGGAAAGCCTCGAGGGAAAGCCACAGATCCTTGATCCCCGCGACGGGAAGTGTGACACTGCGCTACAGTTCGTCAGGAAAGCTCACGTGCATGCCCCCATACGAGATGAGCACTGACTCCCAGGAGAGACTCCAGAAGTACCCCAAGATCCATATCAGCACTGGAGAGGAATCCTCAGGTTCCAGCCTCGACTGCACACAAGGTCTTAGGCCCCGACATCGAGGGGAGAGGAATCCCGAAAGGCCCCCTTGCAACTCCCATGGGCACTGGCCTTTCCTGAGGCCACCGGAGCGGGTCCCTGAGGTCCCCGTCATAACTCGAGAGACCCTGCCCAACTCTAGAAAATCCAGAGGTTCTCCGCTCCAGGCGAGATGAGGCCCATTTCCTCTGAGGCGTCTGGAGGCTCATCACACCTAAACTCTGGAAATTCAAAAGGGTCCTTGCTGCAACTCAAGAAGTTCCCCGACATACCCGTCTCCACTCGAGAGGAAGCACGAGGGTCCCGCCCACATCCAGGGGAACCCCGTTTCCGCCTGGTAGCTCGAGATGAGGGATCCTATCCTGCTTAGTCAGGAAAGATTTTTCAGCGTTCCCCTGGCCTCTCAAGAGCAAGGGCTCTCAATAGGAAAGGCGAGAGGAACTGCAGGGTCATGCCACCTTTCCAAGACTCCCCCAGATATCTCAGTCCGTTCCACAGGAACCTGTTTTCCCTGCACTGCCTCGGCTTTCACGCCGAGGATCGACTCACACCACCGTGACACGTGGGACAGCCCTGTGGGAAAGCCTCGTGGGAAAGACTCGAGGGAAAGCCACAGATCCCTTGGTCTACGCAAGGGGAAGCGTGACACTGCTGCTACAGCATGGGAGGAAAGGGCACGCTCATGCCCCCACTCGAGACGAGGCCTGACTCCTTTGTGGAGACTCCAGAAGTACCCCAAAATCCATGTCAGCACTGCAGAGGAATCCTCAGCTTCCGGCCCCGACTCCACACAAGGTCTTAGGCCCCAGCATCGACGGGAGAGGAATCACGAGAGGCCCTAGCAACACGCATGATAACTGGCCTTTCCTGCCGCCGCCAGAGCGGGTCCTGAATCCCCTTCGTAACTCGAGAGCACGCTGTAACTCGGGAATCCAGGAGCCTCTCCATTCCAGGCCATTCCAGGCGACATGAGGCCCATTTCTGCTGAGGCATCTCGAGACTAACCAAACC
>NW_017192290.1:0-10363 GCF_001704415.2 Capra hircus
CCCTTCTCCTCCTGCCTCCAATCCCTCCCAGCATCAGGGTCTTTTCCAATGAGCCAACTCTTCACATGAGATGGTCAAAGTATTAGAGTTTCAGCCTCAGCATCAGTCCTTCCAATGCATGGCTGCAATCAATTTCTGCATAGATTTTGGAGCCCAAGAAAATGAAATATAACCCTTTTCATATTTTCCTCATATATTTGCTTTTTAAATGCTCTGCTTCTGTCTCTAGACAGAAGTGTGTGAGTGGAGTCATGGACAAACTGCCAAACTTCTAGGAATACTGGGGACAGATAGTATTTGCTTTCTGCTTTATAAATTTCCAATCCTGCAAACTACACATATGACTTGATACATTTCATACTCAACTGATTTCTTCACTGCATAAGGGACCTCTCTCCAGTGAGAAATACAAATCTGAAGATTTCTTCAAAGTTTGGTTTTTCTTTGTACAAACTAATATCAATAATGTTAAGTGTATCTGCCCCATTTCCACAAACCTAAAATACTTTTATATTTATTCAACTCATGGAATTTTTAAATTGCTGACTTGGGAAATTAGAACATTACCACCTAAATGTTTGTGGTTAATTCTCACTATTAAACTTGTTAGATTATATAAAGTATTTTTTAATGAAAAAAATAATTTGAGTATAGTTGCTTTACAATGTTGATGTTAGGTTATGCTGTACTGCAGAGTAATCACTTATATGTATATATACATGTATATATATATGTGTGTGTGTGTGTGTGTGTGTGTATAATCCCTGGAGGAGGGCATGGCCACCCACTACAGTATTTTTGCCTGGAGAATCCCATGGGCGGAGGAGCCTGGCGGGCTACGTCCACAGAGTGGCAAAGAGTCAGATGTGACTGAAGCGACTTAGCAGCACGCACATATACAATATTTATCCACTCTATTTTAGATTTCCATACCATTTAGGTCACCACAAAGCAATGAGTAGAGTTCCCTGTGTTAAACAAGAATTGAGACTTAAAAAAATTCCACCATATTTTAAGATCTCAATTCTTGTTTGTTTTCGTAAGAACTGTTACTTTGTTAAGTTTGTCTTGTTTGTTATGAAGCTTACCAGGACTGTGTCCCCTACGTTCTTACTTTCTGATTATTATATATCAAGATCATTTAAGATTTTAGATTCAAAACATCTACTAAAACACAGCAAAATAAAAACACTTGTGTGAAGAACTGCATTACAGAATTCGTAGGCACCTAGCATTGGTGAAAATGTTCGCTTTGTAAATTTAAGATTGCTGAGGAGGAGGCAGCAGCTGGGGTCATGAGATCGCCCTGCAGTCCATGGGGTCGCAGAGAGTCGGACACAACTGAGCGACTGAACTGAACGGACCGTGCTGGGAGCCTCGCTACTGCCTAGTGAGGCAAAGGCTGGAACAGCGGACAGAGGATGGGATGGCGGCCCTGCCCTTTGGGGCATCACTCAACAACGCTGCTCTGCTTCTCTGGTGGTTCAGGCTTCCTCCACAAGCACTCCCGTTTGCAGAGCTCCTCCCTCCCTCCTGCCCACTCACGATGTCTCCTCACAGCCAACCCCAGTCCTCTGCCTGGATCTGCTCTCCAAACCCCACATTCCAGCACCCAGCCCTTGTGTGCAGCGGTGGACACCCCTCTCAGGCTTGGGGAGCAGGGCTGTGGTTAGTACCATCTGTAGAGGTCTCACTCTGTCCTGCCTCCCTCTAGCTGGTACTGCCTCCTCTTCCCATAAGAGAATGAGGCTCCCTTCTGTCCCAGTGAGCTCCCCCAAGGGTTGCAGGTCCCATCTCACTTCCTCTCCTCACCAGTTTCCTTCTTGTTTCTTTGATCCTACCTGGCTATGAGGGAATCTTTTTGTCCTTTTAGGTGTCAAGGTCCTCTGCTCGTGTTCAGCAGGGGCTCTGTGAATATTGTTCCATGACAGATGTATTCTCGATGTGTCTGTGGAGCGAGATGAACTCCACGTCTTCCTAATCCTCTGCCGTCTTGACTCCTGTGTCTCTTTTATCCCTAACCTAGCTAAGCGAGTATCAGTTTTATTTAAGTTGTAAAGTAGATTCCGTGAGAATAGTAAGTGGTGGAATAACTTATTTGCTTTCAGCTGTGTCTTCTCATGACATCCAGGGTTTGATGCCCCAAAAGCCAGGCTTAGAAGATTTATTCCCCAAGGAAAGTTAATAATATATGAAAGATTTCACATTGGAAATTTACATTCAGTGAAAGGGCATGTGAAATACTGAGAGGAAGTTATGATGGGCATAACCAAATGAGGACAGCTTCTCATTATACAAACATTACTGTCAAAAGAAAAGGAGGATATGAACCAAACTGGGGAAAACGCCCATTTCAGTCATTAATATCGGCTGAGAAGTGTATGTTTGTAAGCAAAGACCCATGCTTTTTTGACACATACATGTTCTCTGAAAGGAAATATGGAAAATCTGGAAAGTCACCTAATCTATACTGCAAATACTCATTCAAACCTTTCTGAATGCAGGTTTCAATTTAGCACACAGTAAGATATGTCTGAAAACCAGGTATTTCAAATTTAGGTTAAAAATTCCCAGCATAATCCATTTGAGGGATCTTTTAGCCAGAGTTCAATATTCTTCAACCAACAGCTCTTTTCTCTTTGTTCCAAAGTCTGTAATGTTGCTTATTTTGAAAGAGACTAATCCAACCATCATGGTTGAAGACATATCACAGTATACTCAATGTGAAAGAATTTTTCACGTGTAATAAAATGGGGAAAGCTTTAAGCAAGAACGCTACCTCCAACAATCACAAGAATATTTATAGGGAAGGGAGAAGATTTTCATGCAATGAAACTGGGCATAATGTTGACTGAGACTCAAGTCTTATGAAACATCAGGGACCTCAGTCTTCAGACAATGATTTTAAAAGTAATAAATGTATGAATATCTTTTATCAATGATCACATCTTTCTCTATATAAGAGAAATTAATCTTTTAAAACTTATTCAACAGCAGAGTATTCAAAAATCTGCAGAAGCATAACAAGTGTAATAAATGTGGTAAAGTCTTGCTAAACCATTACATCTAAATAGACATAGGAAAATTCATACAGGAAGGCAACCTTTCATATGTACAGAATGGAGCACAGCTTTTAACTAGTACTCATATCTCACTCAGCATCAGCAAATTCATACTGGAGAGAAGCCTTATAAATATATGTAATGTGGAAAAACTAATCTGATATCCATTCTTGCTAGACATTTGAAATTCATGTTGGTAATGCAGAGAAGACTTAAATGTACAGAACGTGGCAAAGCCTTTATGCATTGCTGAAAATTTATTCAACATAAGAGAATTCATAATGAGGAGAAGCCTTATAAATGCACCAGAGTGTGGCAAAACTTTAATCATAGTTCAACTCTTAATAGGCATCAGATAATTCATACTGGAGAGAAACCTTATAAATATAAAGGGTTGTGGCAAAGTCTTTAACCAAATTCCTAGCTTTATTCAACATTGGCAAATTTGTACTGGAAACCATTCCTATGTAAAAGAATGTGGCAAAGACTTTACCAGAGCTCAAGTCTTCGTCAACAGCAGAGAGTTCATCCTTCAGAGAAACCTTAAAAACTTAAATGTAAGGAAAGTGGCAAAGGCTTTAATCAGAGCTCTGACCTCACTAGACATCAGAGAGCACGTACTGGAGAGAAACTCTAGTAATGTAATAAGTGATGAAAGAGGTTAGTCCTAAATGTACACTTTAGAAAACATGAGAGCATATCTGCAGGAAAGATATGTGATGATGTAAAAAAAAAAAAAAGTAGGAAAGTTGTAATAAAAATCAACTCTAAATAAATATCAGAGAAGGCATACTAGGAAACATTTCATCAGTTCCACTTTCCTGAATTTCCTCTGAAGGAGAATTACTGTGCATAGCAATCCACAGTTAAAATATAGAGAAAATTGATATGTTAGAATGAAGGGTTATGTGTGGAGTGGTACAAGTATTAGCAATGTATTCTTGCTTGTTTTGACATATTTGAGATTATTTGAAAACCGAATGAAAGTAACTCAATCTCAAAATACTACATATTATGGTTTGTTCCTACTGTGTATGTGAACTCAAGTTTTTGATGGTTGCTGACTCAGTGATAAGAGAATCCCTTCTATCTGAGGTAGGAACCACTGGTATTTATTCTCCATTAAGGACGTTAAGTACGTAGTAATATAACATGTACGCTGAACATCTAAATGGAGGTGTTTGTCACTGGTGTCAAACATCCCTGTTGGTCACCATGATGTAAGTGTTCAGGGACTAATTCCACATATTAAAGTCAGACAGAGGTTTGTTCTAAATTTTCAATGTCACTGGCTTTTTAAGGATAATATAAATGACAGTTCACTGAAAGTTTGATATATTTTTTATAATATGAACAGAAGTCATGAATATTAATTGACATGTTTGAAACAAAGATTTCTCTGATACCCTGGAAAATTATGGGAAACCCTTCCCAGAAAATCATGTAATTAATCTATGCCTTCTTGATTAAATGATTAGCCTTCCTTTTGTAAGCATAGAAACTGCAACTCTCAGACCATTGTATCAGAAAAATGAATATCGTCTATGCTTGTAATCTGTATTCTAATCAAGGGTCAGACAGTGGATTGTAAAAGGTTTCGTTCTGACTACGTGTGATATTCATACATGCTAATCAATAAAACTGAATGGTTTCTGGGGATGCAGTTGCTGTGTAATGAATGAAGTGTTTACCTACCACCGACATTAACCTCTCCCCCTTATTTAAGGTTGCAGGGAAGAATACATACCAGTGAACTATTAGGTAGCACAGTGAGATGACATCTGTTACTGCCCTTTAGCCTCATATAATTTGATCATGTATTTCCCATCATTTATCCATTGTACTTTTCCCCCCTCTCTGTAACGGCAGGGATATTGTGATGGTTCTAATAAGAAGGATCATACAGAGTATTGTTGAGAGCTTCCCTGACTGCCCCGTGCTGTTGCTGCCTCAGCATCTGTCTGGGGAGCTGGCAGCTTGCAGGTCCTTGGACTCACAGCAGCCGTCCTGTGAGCACCTCTGCTAGACGACCCCCTTCCTTGAGATCAGCAGTCTTCCTGAACCCCAGGGTCTACTGCACAGGCCCCCCTTCAATGACACCCTCAGAGCTCACCAGATTCCTGCTCCTCTGGTTTGAATGGACCCATCCACGCTCAGCCTGGGGAGCCCACAGCACTTCACTCAGAGTCCCTTAGAAAGGCCTGAACTCCAAGTACTGGAGCTTTCTTTGCCTGGTTCTAGCCTGACCTCCCTCAGAAATTCCCACCCTAAACCCTCCCCTCCTGAGATGTCTCAGCTGTACTGAGTGAGAAGGCTCAAGCTCAGGGCTCCTGAGTGTGGGTCTTGGGGAAGAAGCATCAGAACAGAGAACTTGCTAAAGATGTATTTAATGACCCCACCTCAGACCTGCAGATTCATAACTTCTTAGAGTGGGGACCTGACCTCGAGGGTCAGAAAGAATCTGAACCATTGGCCAAGTGATTTCCATCTGTTTCCCGTCAGAGTCACGTGACCAGTGTTAGGAAAGGACCTCCCTGGTGCACGCCCCACAGAGTTCTCTCTTGGTCCTGTGGGGGCATCAGTGTGGTGCATAGGAAGTGCTCCAGGGGCTTCTAAGGGGAGGCCTGGGTTAAGGACGTGGCTCCTGGTCCATCTGTGAGAGCTGAGGACCAGCTTCAGTCTGAGGAGAGGCTGCAGGGTTGGTCTAGCTGGATTTGGACTGGGGAAGGCAGTCAGCTCACATCATCTGTGTGAGCAGAGGGTTAGGAGCTCTCTATGACAGAGAACAATCAAAAAAAAAGTTCACAGGCTGGTCTCCAGGTAGGAGGTGATTGTTCCCAAACCTCTCCTGAGACAGGACAGGAGAGGTGGGTCTTTTCAGCTTTTCAAGTCCTTCTGTCTGTAGGTGAAGTAGTTGCAGGTTAAAGAGCTCTGCAGATGCCTTTGAAGGTATTTTCTCAAGATGCAGATGTGTGTTTGCTACATGACATCCCCAGAGAAGACAGAGCAGGAGGAAGAAGAGGAGGAAATGGCAGCTTCTCAGGTACATGTTCTGTTCCGGGCCTGGGGCTGTGTCTGCTTTCCTCCTGAAATGCCTGGACTGAGAATCTGCCAACCTTTAGCTCTCTGCTTCTAATTTTTCTGTCTGGGGTGTTTGTTATCCACTTCTTATTTTTTCCTTTTCTTATCATAGTGAAGACCGGCTCTTTTAGACCACCTCTCCCTTGTGTCCCAGATCCTGTTCTCCATTGTCTGTATCCTGGCTTTCTATAGAACATGATGAATTCCCAACCTGAATGAGTGACTTTCAGCTGGTGAACATATTCCCTTTGTGAGAGATCAACACGGAGAGGCACTGGTATCCGAGATTCCCATTGGGATGTGGTTCAGTATTGGATCTTCGGGAAGTAGGGGAAATGCCATGATGAGTTCACATGTGGATACAATTCAGCTCTTTAGGAGTTAGAAAATGCCCTTATATATTCAATCAAGTCAGTGATCCCAGAATTTTTCAGAAAATGCGCAGAAATAAAAAGAAAACTAGGAGACACTGTCCTCTGTGATGCTAAGGCGTACAAGTTAAACACACTGGTTAGGATACAAAACAGAGGAAGTATATATAAAATGAATTTTGCATAAAACTGATATCTGCTTGTTAGGTTCAAGTTATAATTTCCTTATTTTTTCCTAAATGTCCAGGTTCTGATAGTGCATCTTCCGTGTGATCCATTTACACCATGACAGATGATGTCCACTGGCTCTGGTGATTTCTCTGAGATTATCAGGCTAGGAAGTTCATTTTTTTCCCCTCTGTCTTTAGGCAAGCCTGTGGAAAAACGGAGTGGGGAGCGTGTGAAAACCCTCACAGTTAATGGAGAAATTCCGTGTCTTTTTTGGTTTCTCTTTGCTTTGGAAAAAGAACGCTCACTCTGTTGATGATAGACACTGGGTTTGGGGAGTGGGCATTTTCATCCCTGAAGCCCAGGTGTGATGTTTCCAGTACACTCCACACTCATATCCCACATAGTCTTCTTATTCACTTTTTTTTTCAAAATATTTGCAATAATCATATTGGTGCTAATCTGTTTTCACCTGTGTTGAATTTCTAAGATACAGCTCAACAAAATGATACAGTTTGTCAAGAAATTAAAGTTTCAGAACCAAGAACTCTAATTTATCTTATACCGTTGTATATGTTTGCACCCTAGTGTATTTAAAATATACAAAGAATATCACTCACAAGTAGATGTATATCTTTTAACCCATTAAAAATGATCTTGATTTTATTGACATGAATCAGTTCAGTTCAGTCACTCAGTCGTGTCCAACTCTTTGCCACCCCATGAACCACAGCACGTCAGGTCTCCCTGTTCATCACCAACTCCTGGAGTTTACTCAAACTCATGTCCATTGAGTCAGTGATGCCATCCAACCATCTCATCCTCTGTCGTCCCCTTCTCCTCCTGCCTTCAGTCTCTCCCATCATCAGGGTCTTTTCGAATGAGTCAGCTTTTCGCATCAGATGGCCAAAATGTAAATGTACAGCATGTGGCAAGGCATTTCAGCAGAGTTCAACTTTAACTGAACATCAGCGAATCCATACTGGGGAGAGACCTTATAAATGTACAGAATGTGGCAAATCCTTTACCCGTTATTCACTCCTTACTCAACATCAATGAATCCACACTGGGGAGAGACCTTGTGAATGTACAGAATATGGCAAAGCCTTTAACTGGCATCTGAGTCTTACTGTACATCAGCGAACTCATCCTGGGGAGAAGCCATACAAATGTAACAAATGTGGCAAAGCCTTTATCCATTGTTCACATCTTACTCGACATCAACGAATCCATACTGGGGAGAGACTTGATAAATGTACAGACTGTGGCAAAGCCTTTCCCCAGAGTTCAGGTCTTTCTCAACATCAGAGAATTCATACTGCAGAGAAATGTTAGACATGTAAGGACTGTGGCAAAGGATTTCACCACAGCCATCACCTCACGCCCCATCAGAGAATACATACTGCAGAGAAACGCTAGGAATGAATCAGTGATAAAAAAAAGATTGGTCCTAAATATACAATTTTGAGACAACGAGTGTTTACTTTGGAAAGATACATGAATGAAATACAAAAATATAGACAAGAGTTTAATCAAACATCAGAAGTAAATCAATGCCAGAGAATTCATACTAGAAAGCATTTCATTGGTACCACTTTTGTTGAATTACTCTAAACAGAAACACTGTAGCAAGTATTCCATATTTAAAACATGTACTAAATTGATATGTTCGTATGGATCACAAGATGAAGGGGTGGATATTTTCAGAGGTATAATTATTAATCATGTATCCTTGTTTATATTAACATTATTTGAGATCATTAAGGAACCAAAACACATGTCATTCAACTCTCAAGTTACTATGCTGTGCTTTGTTTCTACTATATATATGAACGTCTGTTTTTGATGTTGTTACCTCAGTTGTAAGAGAAGCCCTTCTATACTAGGTGGGAATCATTTATATTTATTCTCCAATTTATAAGAATAAGAACACAGCAATGTTATATGCACACTAAACCTCTAAATGGAGGTATTCGTCACTGATGTCAAACATCTGTGTTGTCACCATGATGTAAGTGTTCAGGAAATAATTCAAAGTAAGACGGAAGTTTGCTCTCAGTTTTCATTATGTCAATTGTTTTTAACCATAAAACAAGGATTGTTCATTAAAATCAAAGGTCTTTTTATAACATCAACATTGAGAAATCATGCATATTACCTGGCAGGCTTGAAGTAAGGACACCTTCTCTTCTACCTGATGTAAGTATAGAAAACTCTTTCTGGAAAATTCATATTAATATAATTAATGTCCATCCATGTTTACTACATTAGCCTCCATTTTGTAAACCACATAAATCACATTCACTGATCATTTCATCAGAGAATCAGGAAAGTTTTTAGAAGCTTGTAATCTGTATTTTAATCAAGGATCAAAGAACAGTTGTAAAAAGTTTTATTCCTCTGTGTAAAATTAATGTATGTTCATTAATAAAAGTGGATGATTTTTTAGTGTTACAGTTGATGTGGAATGAAGGAAGGGTGAACGCACCACCAGCATTAACGTCTCCCACCTGTTTAAGGTTGCAGGAAAGATAACGTTATAAGAAACTATTTGTAGCACAGGGGGATGGCATCTGTAGAAATTAGTTCCTTACTGGTGTTAAACTCTCATAAATTCATATATTTCCCACCATTTCTATGTTGTATCTCCTCTCCCATTTTGAAACTACTCGGACATTGTGATGGTTCGAATAAGAAGGATCATACAGAGTACTGTTGAGAGCTTCCCTGACTGCTCCGTGCTGTTGCTGCCTCAGCGTCTGTCTAGGCAGCAGGCAGCCTGCAGGTCCTTGAACTCACACCAGCCAGTCCTGTGAGCACCTCCACTAGATGACCCCCTTCCTTGAGACCAATAGTCTTGCCAAACCCCAGGTCTACTGCACAGGCCTCCCTTCAGTGACACCCTCAGAGCTCACCAGAATCCTACTCCTCTGGTTTGAATGGACCATTCCACACTCTGCCTGGGGAGCCCACACCCTTCTGGGCTTAGCCTTAGGGCTGTTTGTTCTGCGTGAAGTCTTCACTCTGGTCCTCGGACCTTCCTTGTCTCTTAGCCTTGTCTCCACCACCATTTTGGACTCCTTTTCCTATTCTACCTACCTAACAATATCATCCTCAATATTTATGTACATTTTCAATCAGTTAAAAATTATCCTGATTTTATTGAATGACAATTTTTCTCTTAGTAAGTATCCAGCATTTTAGTGTATGTCAGTATGCATGAACATGTTAACATCATTTGATCGATTTTTTCTTTTTCTTTTTTGAAGATTCCATGAAGCATGGAATAGCTAGCCACTCCAGTATTCGTGCCTTGAGAATCCCATGGACAAAGGAGCCTGGCAGGCTACAGTCCCTGGGGTTGCAAAGAGTAGGACACGACTGAGTGACTAACACTTTTCTTGTTTTTAGTATTATTTACAAATACAGAAATTTCTATAAACTTGCATTAGCGTTAGCTCTGTGCATTTGTCTGTGTTTTCTTAAAGTCTAGAGTCACAAACTGAAGTAAAAGTAGCTGCTGCTAAGTTGCTCCAGTCGTTGCGAGATGATTGACTAAAAACTGCAAAACTTCTCAATTTGTCAATCAATCTGTTTTGTCTATTTTTCATGGAATTCATTTCCTTAAATGTCAGGAGGTTACACTTGTTAAGGAACTTCCATACTGTGCTCCCCCTGTCG
>NW_017192291.1:0-10362 GCF_001704415.2 Capra hircus
CCGGCATCGAGGAGAGAGGAAACCCGAGAGGCCCCGAGCAATTCGCTTGGCCCTTTCGTGAGGCCACCAGAGTGGGTCCCTGAGGTACCCGTCGTAAGTCGAGAGCACCTGCCACAAGTCAATAAAATCCAGGAGTTTCTCCCCTCCAGGCGAGATGAGGCCCATTTCTGCTGAGGTGTTTAGAGGCTAATCACACTAACCTCTGAAAATTCCAAACGGTCGTTCACACCCTTGCTGCAACTCAAGATGTTCCCCGACATACCCGTCTCCACTCGAGAGGAAGCACGAGAGACCCGCCCACATCCAGAGGAGTCCCGTTTCCGCCTCCTAGCTCGAGAGGAGGGATCCTTTCCCTGCAGGGTCGGGAACGAATTTCCGGCGTTCCCGTTGCATCTCTAGAGGAGGCACTCTCCACAGGAAAGGCGAGAGGAACTCCAGGGTCGTTCGCCCATTCCCAGAGTCCCCCAGATTTCTCAGTCCATTCCAGGGAAACCTGTTTTCCCTGCACTGCCTCGACTTTCAAGCCGAGGATCGACTCACACCACGGTGGCACGTGGGACAGCCCTGTGGGAAAGCATCGTGGAAAAGCCTCCTGGGAAAGCCTCGAGGCAAAGCCACAGATCCCTTGATCCACGCGAAGGGAAGCGTGACACTGCTGCTACAGCTCGGGAGGAAAGCGCACGTGCATGTCACCACTTAGAGGAGGACTGACTCCCCTGGGTAGACTTCAGAAGTACCCCAAGATCCATGTCAGCAATGGAGAGTAATTCTCAGGTTTTGCCACAGACTCCACATAAGATCTTAGGCCCCGGCTTCGACGGGAGAGGAAACCCAAGATGCCCCCGAGCAACTCGCATGGGGACTGGCCTTTCGTGAGGCCACCAGAGCGGGTCCCTGAGGTCCCTGTCGTAAGTCGAGAGCACCTGCCGCAACTCGAGATAATCCACGAGTTTCTCCCCTCCAGGCGAGGTGAGCCCCCATTTCGCTGAAGGCGTCTCGAGGCTAATCACACCTAACCTCTGGAACTTCCAAATGGTCCTTCACACCCTTGCTGCAACTCAAGAAGTACCCCGACATACCCGTCTCCACTCGAGAGGAAGCACGTGAGTCCCGCCCCACATCCAGAGGAGCCCCGTTTCAGCCCCCCTAGCTCTAGAGGAGGGATCCTTTCCCCTGCGTGGTCGGGAAAGAATTCCCGGCGTTTCTCGTCGCATCTCAAGAGGAGGCGCTCTCCACAGGAAAGGTCGAGAGGAACTCCAGGGTCGTGCCACCATTCCCAGAGTCCCCCAGACGTCTCAGTACATTCCCAGGGAAACCTATTTTCCCTGCACTACCTCGACTCTCAAGCCGAGGATCGACTCAGAACACCGTGGCACGTGGGACAGCCCTGTGGGAAAGCCTCGTGGGAAAAACTCATGGGAAAGCCTCGAGGGAAAGCCACAGATCACTGAATTCACTCGACCGGAAGCCTGACACTGCTTGTAAAGATCGGGAGGAAAGCGCACGTGCAAGCCCCCACTCGAGACGAGGAATGACTCCCCTGGGGAAACTCCAGAAGTACCCCAATTTCCATGTCAGCACTGGAGAGGAATCCTCAGGTTCCGGCACGGACTCCACACAAGATCTTAGGCCCCGGCATCGACGGGAGAGGAATCCCGAGAGGCCCCATGCAACTCGCTTGGGGACTGTCCTTTCCTAAGGCCACCAGAGCAGGTCCCTGAGGTCCCCGTCGTCAATCGAGAGCACCTGTCACAACTTGAGATAATCCTGGAGGTTCTACCCTCCAGGCCAGATGAGGCCCGTTTCCGCTGAGGCGTCTGGAGGCTAATACACCTGGCCTCTGGAAATTCCTACGGGTCCTTCACACACTTGCTGCAACTCAAGAAGTTCCCCGACATAACCGTCTCCCCTCAAGAGGAAGAACGAGAGTCCCGCCCACATCCAGAGGAGCCCCGTTTCCGCCTCATAGCTTGAGAGCAGGGATCCCTTCAATGCGTGGTCAGGAAAGAATTCCCTGCGTTACCGTTGCATCTCAAGAGGAGGCGCTCTCCACAGGAAAGGCGAGAGGAACTCCAGGGTCGTGCCACCATTCCCAGAGTCCCCCAGATGTCTCCGTCCATTCCAGGGAAACCTATTTTCCCTTCACTGCCTCCACTTTCAAGCCGAGCATCGACTCACACCACCGTGACACGTGGGAGAGCCCTGTGGGAAAGCCTCCTGGGAAAGCCTCGTGGGAAAGCCTCGAGGGAAAGCCACAGATCCCTTGATCCTCGCGAAGGGAAGCTCAACACTGCTGCTGCAGCTCGGAGGAAAGTGCACTTGCATGCCCCACTCATTACGAGGACTGACTCCCCTGGGGAGACTCCAGAATACCCCAAGATCCATGTCAGCACTGGAGAGGAATCCTCAGGTTCTGGCACCGACTCCACACAAGGTCTTTGGCCTGGGCATCCACGGGAGAGGAATCCCGAGAGGCCCCAGAGTAACTCGCAAGGAAATGGCCTTTCCCGAGGCCACCAGAGCGTGTCCCTGAGGTCCCCGTCGTAAGTCGAGTGCACCTGCCGCAACTCGAGAAAATCCAGGAGGTTCTACCCTCCAGGCGAAATGAGGCCCATTTCCACTGAGGCATCTCGAAGCTAATCACACCTAAATCTGGAAATTCCAAAGGGTCCTTCACACCCTTGCTGCAACTCAAGAAAGTTCCCTGACATACCCATCTCCACTCGAGAGGAAGCACGAGAGTCCCGACCACATCCAGAGGAGCCCCGTTTCCACCTCCTAGCTCAAGAGGAGGGATCCTTTCCCTGCGTGCTCGGGAAAGAATTCCCGGCGTTCCTGTCGCATCTCAAGAGGAGGCGCTCTCCACAGGAAAGGCGAGAGGAACTCCAGGGTCATGCCACCATTCCTAAAGTCCGCCAGATGTCTCAGTCCATTCCAGGGAAACCTGTTTTCCCTGCACTGTTTTGACTTTCGAGCCGAGGATAGACACACACCACGGTGGCACGTGGGACAGCCCTGTGGGAAAGCCTCGTGGGAAAGCCTCGTGGGAAAGCCTCGAGGGAATGCCACAGATCCCTTGTTCCACGCGAAGGGAAGCGTGACACTGCTGCTACAGCTCGGGAGGAAAGCGCCCGTGCATGCCCCCACCCGAGACGAGGACTGACTCCCCTGGGGAGACACCAGAAGTACCCCAAGATCCATGTCAGCACTGGACAGGAATTCTCAGGTTCCGGTACCGACTCCAGTCCAGGTCTTAGGCCCCGGCATCGACGGGAGAGGAATCCCGAGAGGCCCCCAAGCAACTCGCATGGGTACTGGCCTTTTCTGAGGCCACCAGAACAGGTCCCTGATGTTCCCGCGGTAAGTCTAGAGCACCTGCCGCAACTCGAGAAAATCCAGGAGGTTCTCCCCTCCTGGCGAGATGAGGCCCATTTCCGCTGAGGCGTCTCGAGGCTAAGCACACCTAACATCTGGAACTTCCAAAGGGTCCATCACACCCTTGCTGCAACTCAAGAAGTTCCCCGACATACTCGTCTCCACTCGAGAGGAAGCACGAGAGTCCCGCCCACATCCAGAGGAGCCCCGTTTCCGCCTCCTAGCTCGAGAGGAGGGATCCTTTCCCTGCATGGTCGGGAAAGAATTCCCGGCATTTCCGTCGCATCTCAAGAGGAGGCGCTCTCCACAGGAAAGGCGAGAGGAACTCCAGGGTCGTGCCACCATTCCCAGAGTCCCCCAGATGTCTCAGTCCATTCCTGGGAAACCTGATTTCCCACCACTGCCTCCACTTTCAAGCCGAGGATCGACTCACACCACGGTGACACGTGGGACAGCCTTGTGGGAAAGCCTCGTGGGAAAGCCTCGTGGGAAGCCTCGAGGGAAAGCCCCTGATCCCTTGATCCACACGAAGGGAAGCACGACACTGCTGCTACAGCTTGGGAGGAAAGCGCACGTGCATGCTCCACTCGAGACGAGGACTGACTCCCCTGGGAGACTCCAGAAGTACCCCAAATCCATGTCAGCATTGGAGAGGAATCCTCAGATTCCGGCACCGACTCCACACAAGGTCTTAGGCCCCGGCATCGACGGGAGAGCAATCCCGAGAGGCCCCCGAGCAACTCGCATGGGGACTGGCCTTTCCTGAGGCCACCAGAGCGGGTCCCTGAGTCCCCGTCGTAATGAGAGAACACCTGCACCAACTCGAGAAAATGCAGGAGGTTCTCCCCTCCAGGGGAGATGAGGCCCATTTCCTCTGAGGCGTCCCCAGGCTAATCACACCTAACCTCTGGAACTTCCAAAGGGGCCTTCACACCCTTGCTACAACTCAAGAAGTTCCCCGACATACCCGTCTCCACTCAAGAGGAAGGACGAGAGTCCCGCCCAATCCAGAGGAGCCACGTTTCCGCCTCCTAGCTCGAGAAGAGGGATCCTTTTCCTGCGTCGTCGGGAAAGAATTCCCGGCGTTTCCGTCGCAACTCAAGAGGAGGCGCTCTCAACAGGAAAGGCGACAGGAACTCCAGGGTCATCCCACCATTCCCAGAGTCCCCCAGATGTCTCAGTCTATTTCCAGGGAAACCTGTTTTCCCTGCACTGCCTCGACTTTCAAGCCGAGGATCGACATCACACCATGGTGGCACGTGGGACAACCCTGTGGAAAAGCCTCGTGGGAAAGCCTCATGGGAAAGCCTCGAGGGAAAGCCACATGTCCCTTGATCCAAGCGAAGGAATCGTGACACTGCTGCTACAGCTCGGGAGGAAAGCGCACTTGCATGCCCACACTCGAGACCAAGACTGACTCCCCTGGGGAGACTACAGAAGTACCCCAAGATCCATGTCAGCCCTGGAGAGGAATCCTCAGGTTCCGGCACCGACTCCACACAAGGTCTTAGGCCCCGGCACTGATGGGAGAGGAATCCCGAGAGTTCCCTTGCAACTTGCATGGGGACTGGCCTTTCCTGAGGCCACCAGAGCGGGTCCCTGAGGGCCCCGTCGTAGGTCGAGAGCACCTGCCGCAACTTGAGAAAATCCAGGAGGTTCTCCCCTCCAGGCGAGATGAGGACCATTTCCGCTGAGGTGTCTCAAAGCTAATCACACCTAAACTCTGGACCTTACAAGGATCCTTCACACCCTTGCTGCAACTCCAAGAAGATCCCCAACATACCCGGCTTCACTCGAGAGGAAGCACGAGAGTCCCGCCCACATTCAGAGGAGCCCCGATTCCCCCTCCTAGCTCAAGAGGAGGGATCCTTTCCCTCAGTGATCGGGAAAGAGTTCCCAGTGTTCCCGGCGCATCTCAAGAGGAGGCGATCTCCACAGGAAAGGCGAGAGGAACTCCAGGGTCTTGCCACCATTCCCAGAGTCCCCCAGATGTCTCAGTCCATTCCAGGGAAATCTGTTTTCCCTGCACTGCCAAGACTTTCAAGCCGAGGATCGACTCACACAGCGGTGACACGTGGTCAGCCCTGTGGGAAAGCCTCGTGGGAAAGCCTCGTGGGAAAGCCTCGTGGGAAAACCTCGAGGGAAACCACAGATCCCTTGATCCACGCGAACGGAAGCATGACACTGCTGCTACAGCTCTGGAGGCCAGCGCACGTGCATGCCCCAACTCGAGACGAGGACTGACTCCCCTGGGGAGACTCCAGAAGTAACCCCAAGACCCATGTCAGCACTGGAGAGGAATCCTCAGGTTCAGGCACCGACTCCACACAAGGTCTTAGGCCCCAGCAACGACGGGAGGGGAATCCCGACAGGCGCCCGAGCAACTCGCATGAGGACTGGCCTTTCCTGAGGCCACCAGAGCGGGTCCCTGAGGTCCCCGTCGTAAGTCGAGAGCACCTGCCCGCAACTCGAGAACATCCAGGAGGTTCTCCCCTCCAGGCGAGATGAGGCCCATTTCCGCGAAGGCGTCTCGAGGCTAATCACACCTAACCTCTGGAACTTCCAGAGGGTCCTTCACACCCTTGCTGCAACTCAAGAAGGTCCCCGACATACCCAGTCTCCACCCGAGAGGAAGCACGAGAGACCCGCCCACATCCAGAGGAGCCCCGTTTCTGCCTCCTAGCTCGAGAGGAGGGATCCTTTCCCTGCAGGTTCGGGAAAAATTCCCGGCGTTCCCCGTCGCATCTCAAGAGGAGGCGCTCTCCACAGGAAAGGCGAGAGGAACTCCAGGGTCGTGCCACCATTCCCAGAGTCCCCCAGATGTCTCCGTCCATTCCAGGGAAACCTGTTTTCCCTGCACTGCCTCGACTTTCAAGCCGAGGATCGGCTCACACCACGGTGAAACGTGGGACAGCCCTGTGGGAAAGCCTCGTGGGAAAGCCTCGTGGGAAAGCCTCGAGGGAAAGCCACAGATCCCTTGATCCACGCCAAGGGAGGCGTGACACTGCTGCTACAGCTCCGGAGGAAAGCGCACGTGCATGGCCCCCACTCGAGACGAGGACTGACTCCCCTGGGGAGACTCCAGAAGTACCCCAAGATCCATTGTCAGCACTGGAGAGGAATCCTCAGGTTCCGGCACCGACTCCACACAAGGTCTTAGGTCCCTGGCATCGATGGGAGAGGAATCCCGAGAGGCCCCCGAGAAACTCGCATGTGGACTGGCCTTTAACTGAGGCCACCAGAGCGGGTCCCTGTGATCCCCTCGTACGTCGAGAGCACCTGCGGCAACTCGAGAAAATCCAGGAGGTTTCCCCTCCAGGCGACATGAGGCCCATTTCCGCAGAGGCGTCTCGAGCTAATCAAACCTAAACTCTGGAACTTCCAAAGGGTCCTTCACACCCTTGATGCAACTCAAGAATTTCCCCGAAATACCCAGTCTCCACTCGAGAGGAAGCACGAGAGTCCCGCCCACATCCAGAGGAGTCCCGATTCCACCTTTAGCTCGAGAGGTTTGATCCTTTCCCTGCGTGGTCGGAAAGAATTCGCAGCATTCCCGTCAAATCTCAAGAGGAGGGCGCTCTCCAGAGGAAAGGCGAGAGGACTCCAGGGTCGTGCCACCATTCCCAGAGTCCCCCAGATGTCTCAGTCCATTCCAGGGAAACCTGTATTCCCTGCACTGCCTCGACTTTCAAGTCGAGGATCGACTCACACCACAGTGGCACGTGGTACAGCCCTGTGGGAAAGCCTCGTGGAAAGCGGGAAAGCCACAGATCCCTTGATCCATGCGAAGGGAAGCGGACACTGCTGCTACAGCTCGGGGAGGAAAGCGCACGTGCATGGCCCACTCGAGACGAGTAGTGACACCCCTGGGGGACTCCAGAAGTACCCATATCCATGTCAGCAGTGGAGAGGAATCCTCAGGTTCCGGCACCGACTCCAAACAAGGTCTTAGACCCCGGCATCGTCGGGAGAGGAATCCCGAGAGGCCCCAGAGCAACGCACATGGGGACTGGCCTTTCCTGAGGCCACCAGAGCGGGTCCCTGTGGTCCCCATCGTAAGTCGAGAGCACCTGCCGCAACTCGAGAAAATCCAGGAGGTTCTCCCCTCCAGGCGAGATGAGGCCCATTTACGCTGAGGCAACTAGGGGGTAATCACACTTAAACTCTGGAACTTCCAAAGGGTCCTTCACACCCTTGCTGCAAATCAAGAAGTTCCCCGACATACCCGTCTCCACTCGAGAGGAAGCGGAGAGTCCCGCCATATCCAGAGGGCCCCGTTTCCTGCTAGCTCGAGAGGAGGGATCCTTTCCCTGTGTGGTCGGAAAGAATTCTAGCATTCCCGTCGCATCTCAAGAGGAGGCGCTCTCCACAGGAAAGGCGAGAAGAACTCCAGGATCAGGCCCCATTCCCAGAGTCCCCCAGATGTCTCAGTCCATTCCAGGGAAACCTGTTTTCCCTGCACTGCCTCGACTTTCAAGCCGAGGATCGACTCACACCACGGTGGCACGTGGGACAGCCCTGTGGGAAAGCCTCGTGGGAAAGCCTCGTGGGAAAGCCTCCAGGGAAAGCCTCTGATCCCTAGATCCACGCGAAGGGAAGCGTGACACTGCTGCTACAGCTCTGGAGGAAAGCGCACGTGCATGCCCCACTCGAGACGAGGACTGACCCCTGGGGGAGACTCCAGAAGTACGCCAATATCCATGTCAGCACTGGAGAGGAATCCTCAGGTTCCGGCACCGACTCCACACAAGGTCTTAGGCCCGGCATCGATGGGAGAGAAATCCCGAGAGGCCCCTGAGCAACTCGCATGGGGACTGGCCTTTCCTGAGGAAACCAGTGCGGGCCCTGAGGTCCCATCGTAAGTCGAGAGCACCTGCCGCAACTCGAGAAAATCCAGGAGGTTCTCCCCTCCAGGCGAGATGAGGCCCATTTCCCTGAGGCGTCTCGAGGCTATTCACACCTAACCTCTGAACTTCAAAGGGTCCTTCACACCCTTGCTGCAACTCAAGAAGTTCCCCGACATACCCGTCTCACTCGAGAGGAAGCACGAGAGTCCCGCCCACATCCAGAGGAGCCCCGTTTCCGCCTCCTAGCTCGAGAGGAGGGATCCTTTCCCTGCGTGCTCGGAAAGAATTCCCGGCGTTCCCGTCCCATCTCAAGAGGAGGCGCTCTCCACAGGAAAGGGAGAGGAACTCCAGGTTCCTGCCACCATTCCCAGAGTCCCCCAGATGTCTCAGTCCATTCCAGGGAAACCTGTTTTCCCTGCACTGCGTCGACTTTCAAGCCGAGGATCGACTCACACCACGGTGGCATGTGGGACGCCCTGTGGGAAAGCCTCGTGGGAAAGCCGTGGGAAAGCCTCGTGGGAAAGCCTCGAGGGAAAGCCACAGATCCCTTGATCCACGCGAAGGAAGCGCGACACTGCTGCTACAGCTCGGAGGAAAGCGCACGTGCATGCCCCCACTCGAGTCGAGGACTGACTCCAATGGGAGACTCCAGAAGTACCCCAAGATCCAGTAAGCACTGGAGAGGAATCCTCAGGTTCCGGCACCGACTCCACACAATTCTTAGGCCCGCATCGACGGGAGAGGAATCCCGAGAGGTCCCCTGGCAACTCGCATAGGGACTGGCCTTTCCTGAGGCCACCAGAGCGGGTCCCTGAGGTCCCCGTCGTAAGTCGAGAGCACCTGCTGCAACTCGAGAACATTCAGGAGTTCTCCCTCCAGGCGAGATGAGGCCCATTTCGCTGAGGTGTCTCGAGGCTAACACACCTAACCTCTGGAATTTCCAAAGGGTCCTTCACACCTTGCTGCAACTCAAGAAGTTCCCCGACATACCCGTCTCCACTCGAGAGGAAACACGAAGTCCCACACACATCGACAGTAGCCCCTTTCCGCCTCCTAGCTCGAGAGGAGGGATCCTTTCCCTGCGTGGTCGGGAAAGAATTCCCGGCGTTTCCGTGGCATCTAAAGAGGAGGCGCTCTCCAGAGGAAAGGTGAGAGAACTCCAGGGTCTTGCCACCATTCCCAGAGTCCCCAGATGTCTCCGTCCATTCCAGGGAAACCTCTTTTCCCTGCACTGCCTCGACTTTCAAGCCGAGGATCGACTCACACCACGGTGACACGTGGGACAGCCCTGTGGGAAAGCCTCGTGGGAAAGCCTCGTGGGAAAGCCTCGTGGAAAAGCCTCGAGGGAAAGCCACAGATCCCTTGATCCATGCGAAGGGAAGCGGGACACTGCTGCTACAGCTCGGGAGGAAAGCGCACGTGCATGGCCCCCCTCGAGACGAGTAGTGACACCCCTGGGGGACTCCAGAAGTACCCAATCCATGTCAGCACTGGAGAGGAATCCTCAGGTTCCGGCACCGACACCACACAAGGTCTTAGGCCCGGCTGCGTCGGAGAGGAATCCGAGAGGCCCAGAGCAACGCACATGGGACTGGCCTTTCCTGAGGCCACCAGAGCGGGTCCCTGTGGTCCCATCGTAAGTCGAGAGCACCTGCCGCAACTCGAGAAAATCCAGGAGGTTCTCCCCTCCAGGCGAGATGAGGCCCATTTACGCTGGA
Source organism: Capra hircus (assembly GCF_001704415.2). Taxonomy (NCBI): domain Eukaryota; kingdom Metazoa; phylum Chordata; class Mammalia; order Artiodactyla; family Bovidae; genus Capra; species Capra hircus. The sequence continues at coordinate 9,941 of NW_017192291.1, forward strand.
GGCAACTAGGCTAATCACACCTAAACTCTGGAACTTCAAAGGGTCCTTCACACCCTTGCTGCAAATCAAGAAGTTCCCCGACATACCCGTCTCCACTCGAGAGGAATCGGAGAGTCCGGCCACATCCAGAGTGGCCCCGTTTCCGCCTCTAGCTCGAGAGGAGGGATCCTTTCCCTGCGTGGGTCGGAAAGAATTCCTAGCGTTCCCGTCGCATCTCAAGAGGAGGCGCTCTCCACAGGAAAGGCGAGAGAACTCCAGGGTCAGGCCCCCATTCCCAGAGTCCCCCAGATGTCTCAGTCCATTCCAGGGAAACCTGTTTTCCCAGCACTGCCTCGACTTCAAGCCGAGGATCGACTCACTCACGGTGGCACGTGGGACAGCCCTGTGGGAAAGCCTCGTGGGAAAGCTCGTGGGAAAGCCTC
>NW_017192292.1:0-10362 GCF_001704415.2 Capra hircus
CACGCAGGATCAGGCCCCAAACACCTGCACATGTCTCTGCTGGGGAGGAGAGTGCTAGGGAACCTACGTCTGTCATACACTTTCTGGGCACCCAAGGAATCAGCCTCCGTGTGTGCGGGGCTGAAACCCCAGCCAGGGGCCCTGGGAGCCTGGTGCTCTCGGTGCGGCGCTGATTCTAGGCGGCCTAGAACCGCTGGAGGAGCCCTGCAGTTGCCCTTCCCTTCCCTCTGACAGAGCTCTCACTGCTGAAGCCCTTGGCAGTGTGCAACCCACCACCCCCTAAGCCCTCCCCAACGACGCCTGGCACCTATGTGCAAAGGCAAGGCAGGATTGGAGCTGAGGCAAGGAAGGCACCAGTGGCGTCTCCCAGGCTCGCTCAGACAGCTCCTTCCTGGGGAGGGAGCCTAAAAGCAAGGCAAGTCTGGGCAAGGCGAGCCCCCGGCCGAGCAGCCTCGCGCCAGAAACTCTGCCAGATCGGGGCTCTGAGCAGAGCTAGAGCTCTGCCGTACTGGAGGCCACTTAGCTCCGTGCAAGCAGGGCTTTCCTCTTGACTGGGCTCGGCTGCCTCCTCTTCTCCCGAGGAGGCTCGCTACACTGCTGGCTGTGCTCTCGCCTATCAGGCGGGGCGCAGGGCTCCTCCAGCAGGTCTTGCCTCAGGGGCTGCTTCCCCTGAGTTGGGGCTGTGGGCAGGAACCCAGACACGCAGGATAAGGCCCCAACCACCTGCACATGTCTCTGCTGGGGGAGGAGAGTGCTAGGGAACCTACGTCTCTCACACACTTTCTAGGCACCCACGGAGTCAGCCTCTGGGAGTGTGGGGATGCAAAACCCAGCCAGGGGCCCTTGGAACCTGGTGCTCTCCGTGCGGAGCTTTGTCTGGGCGGCCAAGGAACCGCTGAAGGAGCCCTGCTGTTGCCCTTCGCTTCCCTCTGACAGAGCTTTCACTGCTGGAGCCCTTGGCAGTGTGCAACCCACCAGCCCCTAAGCCCTCCTCAAGGACGCTTGGGACCTAAGTGCAAAGGCAAGGCAGGGGTAGAGCTGAAGCCAGGAAGGCGCCAGTGGCGTTTCCGAGCCTCACACAGCCTGCTCCTTCCTGGGGAGGGAGCCTTAAAGCAAGGCAAGTCTGCGCAAGGCTCGCCTATGGCAGAGCATCTTGGTGCCAGGAACTCTGCCAGATCGGGCCTCTGAACAGAGCTAGAGATCTGCCGTACTGGAGTCGCACTTAGCTTCGTGTAAGCAGGGATTTCAGCTTGACGGGGACTTGCTGCCTCCTCTTCCCCCGAGGAGGCTCGCTTCCCTGCTGGCTGTGCACTCGCCTATCAGGCGGGGGCGCAGGGCTCCTCCAGCAGGTCTTGCCTCAGGGGCTGCTTCCCCTGAGTTGGGGCTGTGGGCAGGAACCCAGACACGCAGGATCAGGCCCCAAACACCTGCACATGTCTCTGCTGGGGAGGAGAGTGCTAGGGAACCTACGTCTGTCATACACTTTCTGGGCACCCAAGGAATCAGCCTCCGTGTGTGCGGGGCTGAAAACCCCAGCCAGGGGCCCTGGGAGCCTGGTGCTCTCCGTGTGGCGCTGAATCTGGGCGGCCAAGCAACCGCTGGAGGAGCCCTGCAGTTGCCCTTCCCTTCCCTCTGACAGAATTCTCACTGCTGGAGCCCTTGGCAGTGTGCAACCCACCAGCCCCTAAGCTCTCCTTAAGGAGGACTGGGACCTAAGTGCAAAGGCAAGGCAGGATTGGAGCTGAGGCAAGAAAGGCGCCAGTGGCGACTCCCAGGCTCCTGCTGCCTGCTCCTTCCTGGAGAGGCAGCCTAAAAGCAAGGCAAGTCTGGGCAAGGCTAGCCCCGGCAGAGCAGCCTCGCGCCAGGAACTCTGCCAGATCGGGGCTCTGAGCAGAGCTAGAGCTCTGCCGTACTGGAGGCGCACTTAGCTCCGTGCAAGCAGGGCTTTCAACTTGACGGGGCTGGGCTGCCTCCTCTTCCCCCGAGGAGGCTCGCTTCCCTGCTGGCTGTGCACTCGCCTATCAGGCGGGGCGCAGGGCTCCTCCAGCAGGTCTTGCCTCAGGGGCTGCTTCCCCTGAGTTGGGGCTGTGGGCAGGAACCCAGACACGCAGGATCAGGCCCCAACCACCTGCACATGTCTCTGCTGGGGAGGAGAGTGCTAGGGAACCTACGTCTGTCATACACTTTCTGGGCACCCAAGGAATCAGCCTCCGTGTGTGCGGGGCTGAAAACCCCAGCCAGGGGCCCTGGGAGCCTGGTGCTCTCGGTGCGGCGCTGATTCTAGGCGGCCTAGAAACCGCTGGAGGAGCCCTGCAGTTGCCCTTCCCTTCCCTCTGACAGAGCTCTCACTGCTGAAGCCCTTGGCAGTGTGCAACCCACCACCCCCTAAGCCCTCCCCAACGACGCCTGGCACCTATGTGCAAAGGCAAGGCAGGATTGGAGCTGAGGCAAGGAAGGCACCAGTGGCGTCTCCCAGGCTCGCTCAGACAGCTCCTTCCTGGGGAGGGAGCCTAAAAGCAAGGCAAGTCTGGGCAAGGCGAGCCCCCGGCCGAGCAGCCTCGCGCCAGAAACTCTGCCAGATCGGGGCTCTGAGCAGAGCTAGAGCTCTGCCGTACTGGAGGCCACTTAGCTCCGTGCAAGCAGGGCTTTCCTCTTGACTGGGCTCGGCTGCCTCCTCTTCTCCCGAGGAGGCTCGCTACACTGCTGGCTGTGCTCTCGCCTATCAGGCGGGCGCGCAGGGCTCCTCCAGCAGGTCTTGCCTCAGGGGCTGCTTCCCCTGAGTTGAGGCTGTGGGCGGGAACCCAGACACGCAGGATAAGGCCCCAACCACCTGCACATGTCTCTGCTGGGGAGGAGAGTGCTAGGGAACCTACGTCTCTCACACACTTTCTAGGCACCCACGGAGTCAGCCTCTGGAGTGTGGGGATGCAAAACCCAGCCAGGGGCCCTTGGAACCTGGTGCTCTCCGTGCGGAGCTTTGTCTGGGCGGCCAAGGAACCGCTGAAGGAGCCCTGCTGTTGCCCTTCGCTTCCCTCTGACAGAGCTTTCACTGCTGGAGCCCTTGGCAGTGTGCAACCCACCAGCCCCTAAGCCCTCCTCAAGGACGCTTGGGACCTAAGTGCAAAGGCAAGGCAGGGGTAGAGCTGAAGCCAGGAAGGCGCCAGTGGCGTTTCCGAGCCTCACACAGCCTGCTCCTTCCTGGGGAGGGAGCCTTAAAGCAAGGCAAGTCTGCGCAAGGCTCGCCTATGGCAGAGCATCTTGGTGCCAGGAACTCTGCCAGATCGGGCCTCTGAACAGAGCTAGAGATCTGCCGTACTGGAGTCGCACTTAGCTTCGTGTAAGCAGGGATTTCAGCTTGACGGGGACTTGCTGCCTCCTCTTCCCCCGAGGAGGCTCGCTTCCCTGCTGGCTGTGCACTCGCCTATCAGGCGGGGGCGCAGGGCTCCTCCAGCAGGTCTTGCCTCAGGGGCTGCTTCCCCTGAGTTGGGGCTGTGGGCAGGAACCCAGACACGCAGGATCAGGCCCCAAACACCTGCACATGTCTCTGCTGGGGAGGAGAGTGCTAGGGAACCTACGTCTGTCATACACTTTCTGGGCACCCAAGGAATCAGCCTCCGTGTGTGCGGGGCTGAAAACCCCAGCCAGGGGCCTGGGAGCCTGGTGCTCTCCGTGTGGCGCTGAATCTGGGCGGCCAAGCAACCGCTGGAGGAGCCCTGCAGTTGCCCTTCCCTTCCCTCTGACAGAATTCTCACTGCTGGAGCCCTTGGCAGTGTGCAACCCACCAGCCCCTAAGCTCTCCTTAAGGAGGACTGGGACCTAAGTGCAAAGGCAAGGCAGGATTGGAGCTGAGGCAAGAAAGGCGCCAGTGGCGTTCCCAGCTCCTCTGCCTGCTCCTTCCTGGGAGGCAGCCTAAAAGCAAGGCAAGTCTGGGCAAGGCTAGCCCCCGGCAGAGCAGCCGCGCCAGGAACTCTGCCAGATCGGGGCTCTGAGCAGAGCTAGAGCTCTGCCGTACTGGAGGCGCACTTAGCTCCGTGCAAGCAGGGCTTTCAACTTGACGGGGCTGGCTGCCTCCTCTTCCCCCCGAGGAGGCTCGCTTCCCTGCTGGCTGTGCACTCGCCTATCAGGCGGGGGCGCAGGGCTCCTCCAGCAGGTCTTGCCTCAGGGGCTGCTTCCCCTGAGTTGGGGCTGTGGGCAGGAACCCAGACACGCAGGATCAGGCCCCAACCACCTGCACATGTCTCTGCTGGGGAGGAGAGTGCTAGGGAACCTACGTCTGTCATACACTTTCTGGGCACCCAAGGAATCAGCCTCCGTGTGTGCGGGGCTGAAAACCCCAGCCAGGGGCCCTGGGAGCCTGGTGCTCTCGTGCGGCGCTGATTCTAGGCGGCCTAGAAACCGCTGGAGGAGCCCTGCAGTTGCCCTTCCTTCCCTCTGACAGAGCTCTCACTGCTGAAGCCCTTGGCAGTGTGCAACCCACCACCCCCTAAGCCCTCCCAACGACGCTGGCACCTATGTGCAAAGGCAAGGCAGGATTGGAGCTGAGGCAAGGAAGGCACCAGTGGCGTCTCCCAGGCTCGCTCAGACAGCTCCTTCCTGGGGAGGGAGCCTAAAAGCAAGGCAAGTCTGGGCAAGGCGAGCCCCCGGCCGAGCAGCCTCGCGCCAGAAACTCTGCCAGATCGGGGCTCTGAGCAGAGCTAGAGCTCTGCCGTACTGGAGGCCCACTTAGCTCCGTGCAAGCAGGGCTTTCCTCTTGACTGGGCTCGGCTGCCTCCTCTTCTCCCGAGGAGGCTCGCTACACTGCTGGCTGTGCTCTCGCCTATCAGGCGGGCGCGCAGGGCTCCTCCAGCAGGTCTTGCCTCAGGGGCTGCTTCCCCTGAGTTGAGGCTGTGGGCGGGAACCCAGACACGCAGGATAAGGCCCCAACCACCTGCACATGTCTCTGCTGGGGAGGAGAGTGCTAGGGAACCTACGTCTCTCACACACTTTCTAGGCACCCACGGAGTCAGCCTCTGGGAGTGTGGGGATGCAAAACCCAGCCAGGGGCCCTTGGAACCTGGTGCTCTCCGTGCGGAGCTTTGTCTGGGCGGCCAAGGAACCGCTGAAGGAGCCCTGCTGTTGCCCTTCGCTTCCCTCTGACAGAGCTTTCACTGCTGGAGCCCTTGGCAGTGTGCAACCCACCAGCCCCTAAGCCCTCCTCAAGGACGCTTGGGACCTAAGTGCAAAGGCAAGGCAGGGGTAGAGCTGAAGCCAGGAAGGCGCCAGTGGCGTTTCCGAGCCTCACACAGCCTGCTCCTTCCTGGGGAGGGAGCCTTAAAGCAAGGCAAGTCTGCGCAAGGCTCGCCTATGGCAGAGCATCTTGGTGCCAGGAACTCTGCCAGATCGGGCCTCTGAACAGAGCTAGAGATCTGCCGTACTGGAGTCGCACTTAGCTTCGTGTAAGCAGGGATTTCAGCTTGACGGGGACTTGCTGCCTCCTCTTCCCCCGAGGAGGCTCGCTTCCCTGCTGGCTGTGCACTCGCCTATCAGGCGGGGGCGCAGGGCTCCTCCAGCAGGTCTTGCCTCAGGGGCTGCTTCCCCTGAGTTGGGGCTGTGGGCAGGAACCCAGACACGCAGGATCAGGCCCCAAACACCTGCACATGTCTCTGCTGGGGAGGAGAGTGCTAGGGAACCTACGTCTGTCATACACTTTCTGGGCACCCAAGGAATCAGCCTCCGTGTGTGCGGGGCTGAAAACCCCAGCCAGGGGCCTGGGAGCCTGGTGCTCTCCGTGTGGCGCTGAATCTGGGCGGCCAAGCAACCGCTGGAGGAGCCCTGCAGTTGCCCTTCCCTTCCCTCTGACAGAATTCTCACTGCTGGAGCCCTTGGCAGTGTGCAACCCACCAGCCCCTAAGCTCTCCTTAAAGGAGGACTGGGACCTAAGTGCAAAGGCAAGGCAGGATTGGAGCTGAGGCAAGAAAGGCGGCCAGTGGCGACTCCCAGGCTCCTGCTGCCTGCTCCTTCCTGGAGAGGCAGCCTAAAAGCAAGGCAAGTCTGGGCAAGGCTAGCCCCCGGCAGAGCAGCCTCGCGCCAGGAACTCTGCCAGATCGGGGCTCTGAGCAGAGCTAGAGCTCTGCCGTACTGGAGGCGCACTTAGCTCCGTGCAAGCAGGGCTTTCAACTTGACGGGGCTGGGCTGCCTCCCTCTTCCCCCGAGGAGGCTCGCTTCCCTGCTGGCTGTGGCACTCGCCTATCAGGCGGGGGCGCAGGCTCCTCCAGCAGGTCTTGCCTCAGGGGCTGCTTCCCCTGAGTTGGGGCTGTGGGCAGGAACCCAGACACGCAGGATCAGGCCCCAACCACCCTGCACATTGTCTCTGCTGGGGAGGAGAGTGCTAGGGAACCTACGTCTGTCATACACTTTCTGGGGCACCCAAGCAGAATCAGCCTCCGTGTGTGCGGGGCTGAAAACCCCAGGCCAGGGGCCCTGGGAGCCTGGTGCTCTCGGTGCGGCGCTGATTCTAGGCGGCCTAGAAACCGCTGGAGGAGCCCTGCAGTTGCCCTTCCCTTCCCTCTGACAGAGCTCTCACTGCTGAAGCCCTTGGCAGTGTGCAACCCACCACCCCCTAAGCCCTCCCAACGACGCCTGGCACCTATGTGCAAAGGCAAGGCAGGATTGGAGCTGAGGCAAGGAAGGCACCAGTGGCGTCTCCCAGGCTCGCTCAGACAGCTCCTTCCTGGGGAGGGAGCCTAAAAGCAAGGCAAGTCTGGGCAAGGCGAGCCCCGGCCGAGCAGCCTCGCGCCAGAAACTCTGCCAGATCGGGGCTCTGAGCAGAGCTAGAGCTCTGCCGTACTGGAGGCCACTTAGCTCCGTGCAAGCAGGGCTTTCCTCTTGACTGGGCTCGGCTGCCTCCTCTTCTCCCGAGGAGGCTCGCTACACTGCTGGCTGTGCTCTCGCCTATCAGGCGGGCGCGCAGGGCTCCTCCAGCAGGTCTTGCCTCAGGGGCTGCTTCCCCTGAGTTGGGGCTGTGGGCGGGAACCCAGACACGCAGGATAAGGCCCCAACCACCTGCACATGTCTCTGCTGGGGAGGAGAGTGCTAGGGAACCTACGTCTCTCACACACTTTCTAGGCACCCACGGAGTCAGCCTCTGGGAGTGTGGGGATGCAAAACCCAGCCAGGGGCCCTTGGAACCTGGTGCTCTCCGTGCGGAGCTTTGTCTGGGCGGCCAAGGAACCGCTGAAGGAGCCCTGCTGTTGCCCTTCGCTTCCCTCTGACAGAGCTTTCACTGCTGGAGCCCTTGGCAGTGTGCAACCCACCAGCCCCTAAGCCCTCCTCAAGGACGCTTGGGACCTAAGTGCAAAGGCAAGGCAGGGGTAGAGCTGAAGCAGGAAGGCGCCAGTGGCGTTTCCGAGCCTCACACAGCCTGCTCTTCCTGGGGAGGGAGCCTTAAAGCAAGGCAAGTCTGCGCAAGGCTCGCCTATGGCAGAGCATCTTGGTGCCAGGAACTCTGCCAGATCGGGCCTCTGAACAGAGCTAGAGATCTGCCGTACTGGAGTCACTTAGCTCCGTGCAAGCAGGGCTTTTCAGCTTGACGGGCTTGCTGCCTCCTCTTCCCCCGAGGAGGCTCGCTTCCCTGCTGGCTGTGCACTCGCCTATCAGGCGGGGGCGCAGGGCTCCTCCAGCAGGTCTTGCCTCAGGGGCTGCTTCCCTGAGTTGGGGCTGTGGGCAGGAACCCAGACACGCAGGATCAGGCCCCAACCACCTGCACATGTCTCTGCTGGGGAGGAGAGTGCTAGGGAACCTACGTCTGTCATACACTTTCTGGGCACCCAAGGAATCAGCCTCCGTGTGTGCGGGGCTGAAAACCCCAGCCAGGGGCCCTGGAGCCTGGTGCTCTCCGTGCGGCGCTGATTCTGGGCGGCCAAGAAACCGCTGGAGGAGCCCTGCAGTTGCCCTTCCCTTCCCCTGACTGAGAGCTTCTCACTGCTGGAGCCCTTGGCAGTGTGCAACCCACCAGCCCCTAAGCCCTCCTCAAGGAGGACTGGGACCTAAGTGCAAAGGCAAGGCAGGATTGGAGCTGAGGCAAGGAAAGGCGCCAGTGGCGTCTCCCAGGCTGCTCAGCCTGCTCCTTCCTGGGAGGGAGCCTAAAAGCAAGGCAAGTCTGGCAAGGCGAGCCCCCGGCAGAGCAGCCTCGCGCCAGGAACTCTGCCAGATCGGGGCTCTGAGCAGAGCTAGAGCTCTGCCGTACTGGAGGCGCACTTAGCTCCGTGCAAGCAGGGCTTTCAACTTGACGGGGCTGGGCTGCCTCCTCTTCCCCGAGGAGGCTCGCTTCCTGCTGGCTGTGCACTCGCCTATCAGGCGGGGGCGCAGGGCTCCTCCAGCAGGTCTTGCCTCAGGGGCTGCTTCCCCTGAGTTGGGGCTGTGGGCAGGAACCCAGACACGCAGGATCAGGCCCAAAACACCTGCACATGTCTCTGCTGGGGAGGAGAGTGCTAGGGAACCTACGTCTGTCATACACTTTCTGGGCACCCAAGGAATCAGCCTCCGTGTGTGCGGGGCTGAAAACCCCAGCCAGGGGCCCTGGGAGCCTGGTGCTCTCGGTGCGGCGCTGATTCTAGGCGGCCTAGAAACCGCTGGAGGAGCCCTGCAGTTGCCCTTCCTTCCCTCTGACAGAGCTCTCACTGCTGAAGCCCTTGCAGTGTGCAACCCACCAGCCCCCTAAGCCCTCCCAAGGACGCTGGGACCTAAGTGCAAAGGCAAGGCAGGATTGGAGCTGAGGCAAGGAAGGCACCAGTGGCGTCTCCCAGGCTCGCACAGCCTGCTCCTTCCTGGGGAGGGAGCCTAAAAGCAAGGCAAGTCTGGGCAAGGCTCGCCCGGCAGAGCAGCTCGCGCCAGGAAACTCTGCCAGATCGGGGCTCTGAGCAGAGCTAGAGCTCTGCCGTACTGGAGGCCACTTAGCTCCGTGCAAGCAGGGCTTTCCTCTTGACGGGCTGGGCTGCCTTCTCCCCCGAGGAGGCTCGCTTCCCTGCTGGCTGTGCTCTCGCCTATCAGGCGGGCGCAGGCTCCTCCAGCAGGTTGCCTCAGGGGCTGCTTCCCGAGTTGGGGCTGTGGGCGGAACCCAGACACGCAGGATCAGGCCCCAACCACCTGCACATGTCTCTGCTGGGGAGGAGAGTGCTAGGGAACCTACGTCTGTCATACACTTTCTGGCACCAAGGAGTCAGCCTCTGGAGTGTGGGGCTGCAAAACCCAGCCAGGGGCCCTTGGAACCTGGTGCTCTCCGTGTGGGCGCTTGTCTGGGCGGCCAAGGAACCGCTGAAGGAGCCCTGCTGTTGCCCTTCCCTTCCCTCTGACAGAGCTTCACTGCTGGAGCCCTTGGCAGTGTGCAACCCACCAGCCCCTAAGCCTCCTCAAGGAGGACTGGGACCTAAGTGCAAAGGCAAGGCAGGATTGGAGCTGAGGCAAGAAGGCGCCAGTGGCGTTCCAGGCCTCCTGCTGCCTGCTCCTTCCTGGGAGGCAGCCTAAAAGCAAGGCAAGTCTGGGCAAGGCTAGCCCCCGGCAGAGCAGCCTCGGCCAGGAACTCTGCCAGATCGGGCTCTGAGCAGAGCTAGAGCTCTGCCGTACTGGAGGCGCACTTAGCTCCGTGCAAGCAGGGCTTTCAGCTTGACGGGGCTGGGCTGCCTCCTCTTCCCCGAGGAGGCTCGCTTCCCTGCTGGCTGTGCACTCGCCTATCAGGCGGGGGCGCAGGGCTCCTCCAGCAGGTCTTGCCTCAGGGGCTGCTTCCCCTGAGTTGGGGCTGTGGGCAGGAACCCAGACACGCAGGATCAAGGCCCCAAAACACTGCACATGTCTCTGCTGGGGAGGAGAGTGCTAGGGAACCTACGTCTGTCATACACTTTCTGGGCACCCAAGGAATCAGCCTCCGTGTGTGCGGGGCTGAAAACCCCAGCCAGGGGCCCTGGGAGCCTGGTGCTCTCGGGTGCGGCGCTGATTCTAGGCGGCCTAAGAAACCGCTGGAGGAGCCCTGCAGTTGCCCTTCCTTCCCCTCTGACAGAGCTTCTCACTGCTGAAGCCCTTGGCAGTGTGCAACCCACCACCCCTAAGCCCTCCAACGACGCCTGGCACTATGTGCAAAGGCAAGGCAGGATTGGAGCTGAGGCAAGGAAGGCGCCAGTGGCGACTCCCAGGCTCGCTGGCCTGCTCCTTCCTGGAGAGGCAGCCTAAAAGCAAGGCAAGTCTGGGCAAGGCTAGCCCCGGCCGAGCAGCCTCGCGCCAGAAACTCTGCCAGATCGGGGCTCTGAGCAGAGCTAGAGCTCTGCCGTACTGGAGGCGCACTTAGCTCCGTGCAAGCAGGGCTTTCCTCTTGACTGGGCTGGGCTGCCTCCT
>NW_017192293.1:0-10361 GCF_001704415.2 Capra hircus
AGAGAGATCCAAATTCCCCCTCCTAGCTCAATGTGAGGTATCCTTTCCCTGATTGGCCGGGAAAGAATTCCTGTCGTACCTGTCGCATCTCAAGAGGAGGCACGCTCCACAAGAATGGTGAGAGGAACTCCAGGGTCGTTCCACAATTTCCAAGAGTCCCCCAGATGTCTCAGTCCTTTCCAGAGGAACTTGTTTACCCTGCACTGCCTCGACGTTCACGCGTAGGACCGACTCACACGATGGTGGCACGTGGGACAGCCCTGTGGGAAAGCCTCGTGGGAAAGCCTCATGGGAAAGCCTCGAGGGAAAACAAGAAACCCCTTGATCAACCCAACGGGAAAATTGACTCTGCTCCTAATGCTCGGAGAAAAGCGCACGTGCATGCCCCCATTGGAGACGAAGATGACTCCCCTGTGGAGACTCCAGTAGTACCCCCAGATCCATGTTAGCACTGGAGAGGAAACCTCAGGTTCGGGCACCGACTCCAAACAAGGTCTTAGGCCCCGTCATCGACCGGAGAGGAATCCCGAGAGGCCCCTTAGCAACTCGCAAGTCGACTGGAATTTCCTGAGTGGACCAGAGCGGGTTACATAAGTCCCGGTCGTAACTGGAGAGCACCTGCTGAAACTCGAGAAAATCCAGGAGGTTCTCCCCTGCAGGCGAGATGAGGCCCATTTCCGCTGAGGCGTCTCGAGTCTAATCACACTTAACCTCTGGAACTTCCAAAGGGTCCTTCACACCCTTGCTGCAACTCAAGAAGTTCCCCGACATACCCGTCTCCACACGAGAGGAAGCACCAGAGACCCGCCCACATCCAGAGGAGCCCCGTTTCCGCCTCCTAGCTCGAGAGGAGGGATCCTTTCCCTGCGTAGCCAGGAAAGAATTCCTGGCGTTCCTGGCGCATCTCAAGAGGAGGCGCTCTCCACAGGAAAGGCGAGAGGAACTCCAGGGTCGTGCCACCATTCCCAGAGTCCCCCAGATGTCTCAGTCCATTCCAGGGAAACCTGATTTCCCTGCACTGCCTCGAATTTCTAGCCGAAGATCGACTCACACCACGATGGCACATGAAACAGCCCTGTGGGAAAGCCTCGTGGGAAAGCCACGAGGGAAAGCCACAGATCCCTTGATCCATGCAAAGGGAAGCGTGACACTGCTGCTACAGCTCGGAAGGAAAGCGCACGTTCATGCCCCCACACAAGACGACGACTAACTCCCCTGGGGAGACTCCAGAATTACCCCAAGATCCGTGTCCACACTGGAGAGGAATCCTCAGGTTCCAGCACCGACTCCACACAAGGTCTTAGGCCCCGGCATCGAAGGGAGAGGAATCCTGAGAGGCCCCCGAGCAACTCGCATGGCGCCTGGCCTTCCTGAGGCCACCAGAGCGGGTCCCTGAGGTCCCCGTCGTAAGTCGAGAGCACCTGCCGCAACTAGAGAAAATCCATTAGGTTCTCCCCTCCAGGCGAGATGAGGCCCATTTCCGCTGAGGCGTCTCGAGGCTAATCACACCTAACCTCTGGAACTTCCAAAGGGTCCTTCACACCCTAGCTGCAACTCAAGAGGTTCCACGAGAGACCCGTCGCCACTCCATAGGAATCAACAGGGTACCACCCACATCCAGAGGAGCCCCAATTCCCCCTCCTGGCTCAAGATGAGGGATCCTTTCCCTGATTGGCCGGGAAAAATTCCTGTCGTACCTGTCGCATCTCAAAAGGAGGCACGCTCCACAAGAAAGGTGAGAGGAACTCCAGGGTCGTTCCACCATTCCAAGAGTCCCCCAGATGTCTCAGTCTTTTCCAGAGGAACTTGTTTACCCTGCACTGCCTCGACGTTCACGCGGAGGAACGAATCACACGATGGTGGCACGTGGGACAGCCTTGTGGGAAAGCCTCGTGGGAAAGCCTCGTGGGAAAGCCTCGTGGGAAAGCCTCGAGGGAAAGCCACAGATCCCTGATCCACGCGAAGGGAAGCGTGACAGTTCTGCTACAGCTCGGGAGGAAAGCGAACGTGCATTCCCCCACTCGAGACGAGGACTGACTCCCCTGGGGAGACTCCAGAAGTAACGCAAGATGCATGTCAGCACTGGAGAGGAATCCTCAGGTTCCGGCACCGACTCCACACAAGGTCTTAGGCCCCGGCGTCGAAGGGAGAGGAATCCTGAGAGGCCCCCGAGCAACTCGCATGGGGACTGGCCTTTCCTGAGGACACCAGAGCGGGTCCCTGAGGTCCCCGTCGTAAGTCGAAAGCACCAGCCGCAACTCGAGAAAATCCAGGAGGTTCTCCCCTCCAGGCGAGATGAGGCCCTTTTCCTCTGAGGCGTCTCGAGGCTAATCATACCAAACCTCTGGAACTTCCAAAGGGTCCTTCACACACTTGCTACAACTCAAGAAGTTCCCCAACATACCTGACTCCACTCGAGAGGAAGCACGAGAGTCCCGACCACATGCAGAGGAGCCCCGTTTCCGCCTCGTACCTCACGGTCAGGTATCATTTCCTTGTATGTTCCGGAAAGAATTCCCGGTGTTCCCGTCGCATCTCATGAGGAGGCGCTCTCCACAGGAAAGGCGAGAGAAACTCCAGTGTCGTGATATCATTCCAAGAGTCCCCCAGATAGCTCAGTGTGCCGGTGTCCAGGCCCGCTGCATCCAGGGAATTCAACGGATGGACGGCGTTGACGTGGAAAGTCTTGTGTATTTATTAATGTAAGATTAGATTAAGAATTTATAGGGTAGTAAGAAGATTAACTGGAGGAAAAAGGCTGAATAGGTAGGATTACGCGGAAGTCCAATAAAATTCCCGACAAGGAATTTTCTGTTGGACTCTGGGAATGGTGGCACGACCCTCGAGTTCATCTTGCCTTTCCTGTGGAGAGCGCCCCCTCTTGAGATGCGCCGGGAACGCCGGGAATTCTTTCCCGACCACGCAGGGAAAGGATCCCTCCTCTGGATCTATCAGGCGGAAACGGGGCACTTCTGGATGTGGGCGGGACTCTCGTGCTTCCTCTCGAGTGGAGACGGGTATGTCGGGGAACTTCATGAGTTGCAGCAAGGGTGTGAAGGACCCTTTGGAAGTTCCAGAGGTTACTCCTCGACTTACGACGGGGACCTCATGGACCCTCTCTGGTGGCCTCAGGAAAGGCCAGTCCCCATGCGAGTTGCTCGGGGGCCTCTCGGGATTCCTCTCCCGTCGATGCCGGGGCCGAAGACCTTGTGTGGAGTCGGTGCGGGAACCTGAGGTTTCCTCTCCAGTACTGACATGGACCTTGGGGTACTTCTGGAGTCTCCCCAGGGGAGTCAGTCCTCATCTCGAGTGGGGGCATGCACGTGCGCTTTCCTCCCGAGCTGTAGCAGCGGTGTCACGCTTCCCTTCGTGTGGATCAAGGGATCTGTGGCTTTCCCTCGAGGCTTTCCCACGAGGCTTTCCCACGAGGCTTTCGCACAGGGCTGTCCCACGTGCCACCCTGGTGTGAGTCGATCCTCGGCTTGAAAGTCGAGGCAGTGCAGGGAAAACAGGTTTCCCTGGAATGGACTGAGACATCTGCGGTCTCTGGGAATGGTGACACGACCCTGGAGTTCCTCTCACATTTCTTGTGGAGAGCGCATCCACTTGACATGCGACGGGAACGCCGGGAATTCTTTTCCGAACACGCAGGGTGCGTATCCCTCCTCTGGAGCTCTGAGGCGGAAACGGGGCTCCTCTGGATTAGGGCAGGACTCTCGTGCTTCCTCTCCAGTGGAGACGGGTATGTCGGGGAACTTCTTGAGTTGCAGCAAGGGTGTGAAGGACCCTTTGGAAGTTCCAGATATTAGGTGTGATTTGCCTCGATTCGCCTCAGCGGAAATGGGCCTCATCTCGCCTCTAGGGGAGAACCTCCTGAATTTTCTCGAGTTGCGGCCGGTGCTCTCGAATTACGTCGGGGACCTCAGGGACAAGCTCTGGTTCCCTCAGGAATGGCTAGTCCCCTTGCGAGCTGCTCGGGGGCCTCTCGGAATTCCGCTCCCTTCGATGCTGGGGCCTAAGACCTTGTGTGGAGTCGGTGCCAGAACCTGAGGATTCCTCTCCAGTGCTGACATGTGCCGGAAGCCAGTGTGAGGAATCCCCCCCGTGACAAGGTCATGAGGAAGGAAGCTGACATACGCAAGGCGTGCTCAGACTTCAGGGACCCCTCTGGAAATTCCTAAGCATGTACCCCAACAAAAATCTGCCGGCTTTTGTGCTCTGCCTTTCCACTCTTCTGACATTTTCTGGAAAAAGTCAATTCAGGGCTTTAGTTTTCTGCATTTGAAAGAGTGTTTCAATCCAAAAACCCCTTCGATGGCTTTCTAGCCTGCCTGCAGGACTCTGCGAGTGTGATTGTTTGAGGCCTCCTGACCACAGGAGGCACTGGAAGCTTAAAACATCCTAGGAATGTAGGGGCTTCCGAAGAGTCAAAATCTTTAGAATAGGACTGATTAAAATTTCATTTGTTGAGTCAATGCTTGCTGCCAAATTTTCATATCCTTTATTTTTAGATATAGTTGGCATATAGAAAAACAAGTAGTAGACCTGGTATTAGCAACATTAGATCTTCGAGTTAAGTACCTTCTTTGTTATATCCCACTGCACCTTTGTTCTATAGAGATGTAACTTTAATGCTTTAAGGAAATGCAGATTAAAGAAAAACACTTCAGGGGAAACAAAATTAACATTCATTAAGGAAGAGAGCTAAAATGTGTTAACAAGCCTCTTGGCCAGGAGATAATGTAAATCACCTGAGACCTTATGTATACAAAATGATGTATAGAAAGAGTCTGGGCTGTGAACGCCACATAATTCTGTGTTACCCATTGATCTCCATGTTTTATCAAAAGTATAAAAGGCCTTCTGAACAATAAAGGATCGGACCGGTTTCTCGAACTAGTCTCTCGGCCTGGTTTCTTGGGACTCTGGCTTCCCCCATGTCTCTCTCTCTCTCTTCTTCTCTCCCCTTCCCTCTCTCTGCTCTTTACTTTAACTTCAGGCTGAATCTCCATCTGGGGCGCGGAGGCTCGCCAGGTCTACTTACTTGCCCCGGCTGTTAAGACCCGCACGAAAGGGAGCTTAAGGCGAGGCACACTTAGATATTCAAGCGGGCGCCGGTGGCCCAACGTAGATGGTGCAAATTCCTTGTCTGGAATTTTATTGGCCTTCCGCGTAAACCAAGCTATTCAGCCCTCTTCCTCCACTTAATCTTCTTATTACACTATAGTTTCTTAATCTAATCTTACATTAATAAACAAACAAGTCTTTCCACGCCAACGCCGTCCACCCTTCGAATTCCCTGGATCCACAGGGGCTGGACCCCAGCACGTGGTGCCCGGAACAGGCTATTCGAAGGTACGTTCCTCGGAGCAAAAGCTCCCCCCGGAGCACTCTCTGCTGCTCCCCCCGGAGCACTCTCCGTTGCTCCCCCAGAGCACTCTCTGTTGCTCCCCCCGGAGTGACTTAATCACTCCCCCCGGAGTACTTTCGGGTACTCCCCCAGTGTTGAGTGTTCGGGACGGCTAGGACCCCACTCAGGGTGCCGCGGACCCCCCTGTAGGATAGACAGGGTGAGGAAAAGTGGGAAGTGTTCAAGGGTTTAAGAGAAACCTGGTGCTCTAGAGGTTGAAAAGAAACCTGCTATCCTAGGGTTAAAAACAAAACCCCCCTCGCCAAAGGTAAAACCTTTTGTTGAGGTAGACTTTTCTATAAGACTTAATTTTCTGACATGGGTAACAGTGAATCAAAAGAAAGACAGCTTTTTATAGGAGTAATCTTGCAGTTACTAACTAAACGAGGAATTAAAGTTAAAAAATCCAATATTCATTCATTTTTTTCCTTTGTACAAGAACAGTGTCCCTGGTTTCCAGAAGAAGGCACTGTTAACTTAGACACCTGGGAGAGAGTAGGAAAACAACTAAAAACTTACCATGCTGAACATGGCTCAGAAAAGGTGCCTACCGACGCCTTTTCCTTATGGAATATAATTAGGGACGCTCTAGACCCTGCCCCTGAATCTGAAAAGGTACACCTTAAAGAGGAAAGTGCAGATAAAAAGGTATCTATCGAAGAGGAGAGTGATGAAAAGGAGGCTACACCTAGCTATCGGCAGTTGAATCAAATGATAGCTGCAATGACTGCCCAAGAAAAGGTAATAGATAGAGATGACAAAAAAGAGCAGGTTTCAGATGAGGAAGATCTGGAAAAGGAAGTAAGTCAAGATCATTCTGATGAGGATTGGTCTTTATTAAATAAAGATGCTCCAAGGAGTTTAAGAGAAACTTCTCCAATTAGATTATCTGCTCCAAAGAGCTTAATAAAAACTTCCCCAACCAGACCACCTGCTTCCAGAAATTCAAGAGAAATTTCCTTAATTAAGCCTTCTGCTTCCAGAGGCTCAAGACAAATGTCCCCCATCAGGATATATGCACCTGAGAGCTTAAGGCAGACATCCCCAGGTAAAACATCCGTAAGACCTAAACACAAAACGGATAAAAAATTCCCAAAGTACGAAGAAAGTGACATAGGACACCCCTTGCCGCCCCCTCCCTATAAGGGTGAAGGGCCTCCACTAGAAGCTCCCCGAAGAAGGGTTTTCTCTAGCCCAGATGATGAACTTGATCCCCACCTTGAGGCTTGTTTCCCCATAATATTTGGTGGCAGCGGCGGCAGAACAGCCCCCCACTGGGAACCCATTCCAATGAAAATGATTAAAGAACTCAAACAGGCTTGTGCTTTGTATGGGCCTAAAGCCCCGTATACTGTATCATTGGTGGAGGCTTTAGCGGGCAGATGGATGACACCCCATGACTGGAAAGACAGTCGCTAAAGCTTGTCTGTCTGGAGGTCAATATGTACTTTGGAGAACTGAATATGAAGATCTTGCCCAAAAACAGGCTGATGCTAACCAAAAATATGGCCCAAGATATATTATAAAAAGTATGTTGGCAGGGACTAATGATTTCGGAACACTTAGAGATCAAATGGGATTAGACAAAACTACTTTAGATCAAGTAACCGCCTGCGCCCTTGGGGCTTGGCGTTTGTTGCCTGAAGGGAAAGAATCTACCTCGTCCTTCTCAAATGTTAAACAAAACCAGAAGAGCCATATGAAGACTTTATATCAAGACTTGCAGAGGCAGTCAACAGAGTAATTTCCAATACTGAGGCAGCTAGTATATTGATAAAACAACTGGCATTTGAAAATGCTAATTCTACCTGCCAGGCCATTTTACGTCCTATAAAAAAAACTGGGGAAATAATAGATTATATCAGGCAATGTGCAGATGTAGGACCAGCAATGATGCAGGGCGTTGCCATAGCTGCAGCCATAAAGGGAAATTCTTACCAGCAGGCAGTACAGTCCTTTTTTACAAATAAAAATAACCCGTCAAAGAGTCATTCCAGTAGTCCAGGCCAGAATATTGGTTTATCCAAGGCCTGCTTCTCTTGCGGACGGGAAGGGCACTTTATGCGAGCTTGTCCCCAAAAAGCAACCTGTTCTTCTCTGCCTAATTCTGTGCATACTAATCTCCCTAGATCTCTCTGCCCTCGTTGTCAAAAAGGATATCATTGGGCAAAAGAATGTAGGTCACAATTCCATAGAAATGGAGCCTTTTTGGGCCCCGACCAGCAGTCGGGAAACGGATTGAGGGTCCAGCCTCAGGCCCCGACAACAATTGGGGCAGCCTCACTGAACCCATTCATTCCCTTCGTCCCATCGCAGAACTCATCAGAGCAACCCCAGGCAGCGCAGGACTGGACCTCAGTTCCACCACCTCAGCAATATTAACACCAGATAGCCCCACTGTGAAAATCCCTACAGGAGTTAAAGGCCCATTACCAACAGGTTTACTAGGAATTATACTAGGCAGAAGTTCCTTAGCTATGCAAGGTCTCACAATCATCCCTGGAGTAATTGACTCAGATTATACAGGAGAAATCCAGATAATGATTTCACCCCCAATTAAAAACTTTCCAAATACATCAGGGACAAAGAATAGCCCAACTTTTGCTTTTGCCTTACCACACTGCAATTGGGCACACAGCTACTCAGAATGAAAGGCAGGATAAAGGATTTGGGTCTAGTGATATGGTTTTTTGGATAACAGAAATTACTCAGAAACGTCCTATGAAAACTATTCTGATTAATGGCAAGTCTATTGTGGGGTTATTAGACACAGGAGCAGACGTTTCTTGCATTTCAGGAAAAGACTGGCCCAGCTCCTGGCCCACACATACTACTGAAAATAACTTGGTGGGGATAGGAAGAGCCCCCACAGTAGCCAAAAGTGCAAAAATTTTAGATTGGCAATTTGAGGATACCCGTGGAACTTTCCAACCGTATGTAGTCCCTTCACTCCCCTTTACCCTGTGGGGGAGGGACGTGCTGTCTCAAATGGGAGTGTTACTTTTTAGCCCTGATGATAAAGTGACCTCTCAGATGTTGCAGATGGGCTATGATCCATCAAAAGGATTGGGTAAACAACAGACAGGGATAATTGAGCCAATTTGCCCAACTCCTCGCAAGTTACGTGCTGGATTGGGATATCCAAATTTATAATGGAGGCCATTGTTTTTGCTGCCGACCCCATTACATGGAAATCTCAAGATCCGGTGTGGGTAGAACAATGGCCTCTGCGTAAGGAAAAATTACTGGCAGCTAAAGCATTAATCTTTGAACAATTAGAATTGGGACATATTGAGCCCTCCAATAGCCCCTGGAACACTCCTATTTTTGTCATTAAGAAAAAATCTGGTAAACGGCGACTTTTACAGGATTTGAGAGCTATTAATGCCACCATGGAGGACATGGGGGCCTTACAGCCTGGGCTCCCTTCCCCAGTAGCCGTTCCAGAGGGATATAATATAATTGTTATTGATTTACAAGATTGTTTTATCACTATTCCCTTAAATCCTGAAGATAAAAAGCGATTTGCCTTTAGTCTGCCATCAGAAAATCTTAAGCAGCCTTACTTAAGGTTTCAGTGGAAAGTTTTGCCTCAGGGAATGAAAAATAGCCCTACCTTATGCCAAAAATTTGTTAATGCCACTCTACAAGATATTAGGGTTAAATATGAACACGTATATATGATTCACTATATGGATGATATTTTAATAGCTCATCCTGATAGAGTTCACCTGCAAACTGTCCTCCAGGACCTGACCCAGGCATTGACAGACAGAAGCCTAAAAATTGCCCCAGAAAAAATTCAAATCAATCCGCCCATAACTTACTTAGGGAGAGTCATAAATTCGGAGACGGTGACTCATACCCCGTTGCAATTGAGAAAAGACCATCTTATTACTTTAAATGATTATCAAAAACTTTTAGGTGATATTAATTGGATTAGGCCATATTTAAAATTAACCACTGCCGAATTAAAACCTCTTTTTAACATTTTACGCGGGGATCCTGATCCAACCTCTAAAAGACAATTAACAGCTGAGGTTCAAGAAGCCCTAGGCAAAGTAGAAGCAGCCTTATCGAATAGCTATGTAAAAAGAATTGATTTGACGATGACTTGGCAGTTCCTTTGCCTAGCTACTCCAGTGGCGCCTACGGGAGTTCTGTGGCAAGGCGGCCCTTTAGAATGGATCCATCTTCCCACCCAAGCTAAAAAAGTCGTGGCTTCTTATCCTGGTTCAATTGCCACATTAATGCTAAAAGGAAGGAAGCGGAGCATTGAATTGTTTGGTAAGGAGCCATCAGAGATTGTAATTCCATATAATAAGGAGTAGCTTGATGCTCTTCTAATGTTTGATGAAGACTGGCAGATTTGCTATAGGGAATTACTGTGGTCAAATTT
Organism: Capra hircus; assembly: GCF_001704415.2. Taxonomy (NCBI): domain Eukaryota; kingdom Metazoa; phylum Chordata; class Mammalia; order Artiodactyla; family Bovidae; genus Capra; species Capra hircus. The sequence continues at coordinate 9,810 of NW_017192293.1, forward strand.
TGCATCATTTACCCTCACATGTTTTGGCTAAATTTTATGTCTAACCATCCAGTTATTTTTCCTGTCCGGTGTAAACAGTTCCCTATTTCAGATGCTCAGGTAGTCTTTACTGATGGATCGGCTAATGGTAGAGCTCTATAGTCACAAGAGATCATCAGAAACTTTTGGAAACACAAGAAACTTCAGCTCAAAGAGCTGAAATCACAGCTGTTATTGAGGCCTTTGTTATGTTTGCAGAGAAAGAATTTAACCTTTATTCTGACTCTCAGTATGTGGTCAGGCTGTTTCCACACATTGAGACTGCAGTTTTGCCTGAAAACAAAACCGCTATCTACCATTTGTTAACTAGACTGCAGCAGCAAATTTGGGAAAAGAAATCGGGCGTTCTTTATCGGCCACATTCGAGCTCATTCCGGCCTGCCTGGCCCTTTAAATGCTCTCAATGAATTGGCCAGATTCGTTAACCAGGATTTCAGTGGCTTCTGTTTTTGAAGAAGCTCGAGCTTCTCACTCCACTTCATCATCAGAATGCCACTGCCTTACGATACCCAG
>NW_017192294.1:0-10361 GCF_001704415.2 Capra hircus
GGTCAAGTCAACGTCAAGTTCAAGTTCAAGTTCAAAGTCAAGTTCAAGGTCAAGGTCAAGTTCAAGTTGAAGTTAAAGTTCAAGGTCAAGGTCAAGTTCAAGGTCAAGGTCGAGTTCAAAGTCGTCAAGGTCAAGGTCAAGTCAAGTTCAACTTCAAGGGCAGGGCAAGGCCAAGACCAAGACCAAGGCAAGGGCAAGGGCAAGGCAAGGGCCCAGGCCAAGGCAAAGGCCAAGGCACCAAAGCGAAGCCCAAACCCCGTAACGCCTGACAAAGGCAGAAGCCACTAGGCCCCTGTGCAGAGGAAGCCACTGAAGTCAGCAAAGGCCAGCTCCCCGACTCCCATTCCCACAGGAAGATGTAAATAAAGGCCTCATCCCAGCAAGCACCTGCTCCCACCACCCCGCAACCCCGGCCCCGCCCCCGCAGCACCCCCTGAAACAACACTGTCCCCAGAAAAGAGTACGGAGAAGCCATGTGTGTGCCAAAGAGCAAGATGACGAACGATGCCACGCCCTCCGAATTTGGGCACACCTGACGCCTCGGAACCCCGGGCCTGGCCGATGGGTCCCAGCCGTTCTCGGGTGGGAGGGGGGTCAACACATTGGCCGAGAGCCCTTGCCCAGGCCACCCGCAAATCCCCTGAGATGTGATCCGACCACAGGGACCGAGGGCAAACGTACCGCTTGAGGTGCTGGAGGAGCCGAACCAAGCCATGGTGGGAGAGGCACACGGGCACGCTGCAGACTGCTGGCCGAGTGGCGGGGACCCAGCAGCTTAGGACTCTGGAGAACGGGGAGGCGTCTCCGCCACCATTGACGTCAATAGGGTTTGGGTGGGTAGATGGTGGGGGTCGCCCCTGGCCTCTTTTCCAAGCAGAGACCCTGGACGGAGTCCCGTGGAGCGAGTGGGCTTTTCCGGGCACGGCTGAGCCCTGGACCGCCAAGATCCCCGTTGGGGTGGGCGGGCATTTCGCGCGCTTTGGTTTGTGGCCCTCCCTCGCAGCGGGGGGTGGGATCAACCCCGGGTGGATCAATCAGGGGCCCTCAGCAGTGCCAAGGGAGCTCACCGCCCAGGAAACGCCCCAAGGTCCCTTTGAATTGGCCACCAACGCCCCTTTCCCAGCCTGCCTTGCTCTGGGATTTCCCGCCTTTTCACATTCCACAGGTCCCTGGGCCTCGACTGTCCCCCGCTGGCTCCTCCGAGGCATTCCGGGACACCAGACGCTCTCTCCAGCGCTTCCACCTAGATGCCTCGCTGTCCTCGCCTCCGTTTCCCCCATGCCCCCTCCCCAACTTCTCCATGGGCTCTTGGCATCCTTTCCCTACAGCAGTCCCAGAGTGCCACCGCCGAGGGCTTTGAGTTGCCTGGAGCTCAAGGCTCCGGCCAGAGACCTGAGGGGCCAGCGTCTGGACTGGCATCTAATGCCATTTGGGGCTTTTCTCACGTGGAGCCTGAGGCCCGCACCTCCGCGGGCAACCCCCAGCGCGAGTGCTCTGGAGACACCCGCCCAAGGGGACAGTGTATCCCCTACTGTGGGGAAGGAGGTTCCTGTTTTCCCTGCACTGGTTCGACTTTCACGCCGAGGATCGACTCACACCATGGTGGCAAGTGGAATAGCCCTGTGGGAAAGCCTCATGGGAAAGACTCCAGGGAAAGCCACAGATTCCTTGATCCACGAGAAGGGAAGCGTGACACTGCTGCTACCGCTCGGGAGGAAAGCGCACGTGCATGACCCCACTCGAGCCGAGGACTGACGCAAGCTTGGGAGACTCCAGAAGTACGCCAAGATCCATGTCAGCACTGGAGAGGAATCCTCAGGTTCCGGTCCCGACTCCACACAAGGTCTTAGCCCAGCATCGACGGGAGAGGAATCCTGAGAGGCCCCCTAGTACCTCGCATGGGGACTGGCCTTTCCTGAGGTCACCAGAGCGGGTCCCTGAGGTCTCCGTCGTAACTCGAGAGCACCTGCCGCAACTCGAGAAAATCCAGGAGGTTCTCCCCTGCAGGCGAGATGAGGCCCGTTTCCACTGAGGTGTCTCGAGGCTAATCACACGTGAACTCTGGAACTTCTAAAGAGTCTTTCACAGTCATGCTGCAACTCAAGAAGTTCCCCGACATACCCGTCTCCACTCAAGAAGAAGCACGAGGGTCCCGGCCACATCCAGAGGAGCTGCGTTTCCGGCTCGTAGCTCGAGATGAGGGATCCTTTCCCTACTTGGTCGGGAAAGAATTCCCCGCATCTCCATCTGAAAGGAGGAGATCTCGCTGGGGGAGGGACTCAGAGACCAGACCAGTTGCCTGGACGCCGAGGATTGACTCACACCACCCGACACACGTAGTGTTGGGGGAAGAGCCTCGTGGGAAAGACTGGAGGGAAAGTCACAGATCCCTTGGTCCACGCAAGCAGAAGCGTGACACTGCTGCTACAGCATGGGAGGAAAGGGCACGCTCATGCCCCCACTCGAGACGAGGCCTGAATCCCCTGGGGAGAATCCAGAGGTAGCCCAAGATCCATGTCAGCACTGGAAAGGAATCCTCAGGTTCCGGTACCGACTGCACACAAGGTCTTAGGCCCCGACATCGACAGGAGAGGAATCCCGAGAAGACCCCGAGCAACTCGCATGGGACTGGCCTTTCCTCAGGCCACCAAAGCGGGTCCTTGAGGTCCAGGTCGTAAGTCGAGAGCACCTGCCGCAACTCGAGAATATCCAGGAGGTTCTCCCCTCCAGGTGAGCTGAGGCCCATTTCCGCTAAGGCGTCACGAGGCTAATCACACCTAAACTTTCGAACTTCCAAAGAGTCCTTCACACCCTTGCTTCAACTCAAGAAGTTCCCCGACATACCCGTCTCCCACTTGAGAGGAAGCACAAGAATCCCGCCCATATCCAGTGGAGCCCCTTTTCTGCCTCATAGCTCGAGGAGGGATCCTTTCAGTGCATGGTCGGGAAAGAATTCCTTGCATTCCCATCGCATCTCAAGAGGAGGCGCTCTCCACAGGAAAGGCGAGAGGAACTCCAGGGTCATGCCACCATTTCCAGAGTCCCCCATATGTCTCAGTCCATTCCAGGGAAACCTGTTTTCCTGGCACTGCCTCCACTTTCAAGCCGAGGATCGACTCACACCACGGTTGCACGAGGGAAAGCCCTGTGGGAAAGCCTCGTGGAAAGCCTCGTGGGAAACGCTCGAGGGAAAGCCACTGATCCCTTGATCCACACGAAGGGAAGCGTGACACTGCTGCTACAGCTCTGGAGGGAAAGCACACGTGCAAGCCCCCACTCGAGACGAGGACTGACTCCCCTGGGAGACTCCAGAAGTACCCCAAGATCCATGTCAGCACTGGAGAGGAATCCTCAGGTTCCGGCACTGACACGACACAAGGTCTTAGGGCCTGGCATCGATGGGAGAGGAATTCCGAAAGGCCTTGAGCAACTCGCATGGGTACTGGCCTTTCCTTAGGCCACCAGAGCGGGTCCCTGAGGTCCCCGTCCTAAGTCGAGAGCACCTGCCGCAACTCGAGAATATCCAGGAGGTTCTCCCTCCAGGCGAGATGAGGCCCTTTTCCGCTGAGATGTCTCGAGTCTAATCACACCTAAACTCTGGAACTTCGAAAGGTCCTTCACACCTTTGCTTCAACTCAAGAAGTTCCCCGACATACCCGTTCCACTCGAGAGGAAGCACGAGAGTCCAGCTCACATTCAGATGAGCCGTGTTTCCGCCTCCTAGCTCGAGAGGAGGGATCCTTTCCCTGCGTGTCCGAAAGAATTCCGGCGTTCCCGTCGCATCTCAAGAGGAGCGGCTCTAAACAGTAAAGGTGAGAGGAACTCCAGGTTGTGCCACCATTCCCTGAAAGCCCCGATGTCTCAGTCCATTCAGGGAACCTGTTTACCCTGCACTGCTCGACTTTCAAGCCGAGGATAGAGTCACACCACGGGTGGCACGTGGGAGAGCCCTGTGGGAAAGCGACTCGAGGGAAAGCCTCGAGGGAAAGCCACAGATCCCTTGATCCACTCGAAGGGAAGCGTGACACTGCTGCTACAGCTGGGGAGGAAAGCGCATGTGCATGCCCCACTCGAGATGAGGACTGACTCCCTGGGGAGACTCCAGACGTACCCAAGATCCATGTCAGCACTGGAGAGGATTCCTCAGGTTCCGGCACTGACTCCACACAAGGTCTTAGGCCCAGCATCGACGGGAGAGGAACCCGAGAGGCCCCCGAGAGGCCACCGAGAAACTCGAATGGGGACTGGCCTTTCCTGAGGCCACCAGAGAGGGTCCCTGAGGTCCCCGACGTAAGTCGAGAGCACCTGCCGCAACTCGAGAAAATCCAGGAGGTTCTCCCCTCCAGGCGAGATGAGGCCCATTTCCGCTGAGGCGTCTCGAGGCTAATCACACCTAAACTCTGGAACTTCCAAAGGGTCCTTCACACCCATGCTGCAACTCAAGAAGCTCCACGACATACCCGACTCCACTCGAGAGGAAGCACGAGAGTCCCGCCCATATCCAGAGGAGCCCCGTTTCCGCCTCCTAGCTCGAGAGGACGGATCCTTTCCCCGGGTTGTCGGGAAAGAATTCCCGGCGTTCCCATCGCATCTCAAGTGGAGGCGCTCTCCACAGGAAAGGCGAGAGGAACTCCAGGGACGTGCCACATTCCCAGAGTACCCCAGATGTCTCAGTCCATTCCAGGGAAACCTGTTTTCCTTGCACTGCCTCGACTTTCAAGCCGAGGATCGACTCACACCACGGTGGCACGTGGGACAGCCCTGTGGGAAAGGCCTCGTGGGAAAGCCTCGAGGGAAAGCCTCGTGGGAAAACCTCGAGGGAAAGCCACAGATGCCTTGACCACGCGAAGGGAAGCGTGACACTGCTGCTACAGCTCGGGAGGAAAGCGCACGTGCATGCCCCTCTCGAAACGAGGACTGACTCACCTGGGGAGACTCCAGAAGTACCCCAAGATCCATGTCATCACTGGAGAGGAATCCTCAGGTTCCGGCACCGACACCGCACAATGTCTTAGGCCTGGGGCATCGATGGGAGAGGAAATCCCGAAAGGCCCCCGAGCAACTCGCATGGGGACTGGCCTTTCCTGAGGCCACCAGAGCGGGTCCCTGAGGACCCCGTCGTAAGTCGAGAGCGCCTGCCGCAACTCGATAAAATCCAGGAGGTTCTCCCTTCCAGGCGAGATGAGGCCCATTTCTGCTGAGACGTCTCGAGGCTAATCACACCTAACCTCTGGAAGTTCCAAAGGGTCCTTCAAACCCTTTCTGCAACTCAAGAAGTTCCCCGACATACCCATTTCCACTCCAGAGGAAGCACGAGTGTCCGCCCCACATCCAGAGGAGCCCCGTTTCCGCCTCATAGCTCGATAGGAGGCATCCTTTCCCTGCGTGGTCGTGAAAGAATTCCCGGCGTTCCCGTTACATCTCAAGAGGGGGCGCTCTCCACAGGAAAGGCGAGAGGAACTCCAGTGTGGTCCACCTTTCCCAGATCCCCAGATGTCTCAGTCCATTCCACGGAAGCCTGTTTTCCCGGCACTGGCCTCAACTTTCAAGGCCGAGGATTGACTGACACCACGGTGGCACGTGGACATCACTGTGGGAAAGCGTCGTGGGAAGCCTGGTGGGAAAGCGTCGTGGGAAACCTCGGTGGAAAGCCTCGAGGGAAAGCCACTGATTCTAGGATACACGGGAAGGGAAGCGTGACACTGCTGCTACAGCTCGGGAGGAAAGCGCACGTGCATGCCCCCACTCCGAGACAAGGCCTGACTCCCCTGAGGAGACTCCCAGAAATACCCCAAGGTCCATGTCAGCACTGGAGAGGAATCCTCAGGTTCCGGCACCGACTCCACACAAGGTCTTAGGCATCGGCATCGCAGGAGAGGAATCCCGAGAGGCCCCCTAGCAACTCGCATGGGACTGGCGTTTTCCTGAGGCCACCAGAGCGGGTCCCTGAGGTCCCCGTCGTAAGTCGAGAGCACCTGCCGCAACTCGGGAAAATCCAGGAGGTTCTACCCACCAGGCGAGATGAGGCCCATTTCCGCTGAGGTGTCTCGAGGCTAATCACACCTAACCTCTGGAACTTCCAAAGGGTCCTTCACACCCTTGCTGCAACTCAAGAAGATCCCTGACATACCAGTCTCCACCCGAGAGGAAGCACGAGAGTCCCACTCACATCCAGAGGAGCCCCGTTTCCGCCTCCTAGCTCGAGAGGAGGGATCCTTTCCCTGAGTGGTCGGGAAAGAATTCCCGCGTTCCCATCGCATCTCAAGAGGAGGCGCTCTCCACAGGAAAGGCGAGAGGAACTCCAGGGTCGTGCCACCATTCCCAGAGTCCCCCAGATGTATCAGTCCATTCCAGGGAAACCTGTTTTGCCTGTACAGCCTCGACTTTCAAGCCGAGGATCAGCTCACACAACGGTGGCACGTGGGACAGCCCTGTGTGAAAGCCTCGTGGGAAAGCGTCGTGGGAAAGCCTCGAGGAAAAGCCCCTGATGACTTGATCCACGCGAAGGGAAGCGTGACTCTGCTGCTCCAGCTCGGAAGGAAAGCGCACGTGCATGCCCCTACTCGAGACGAGGACTGACTCCCCTTGGGAGAATCCAGAAGTACACCAAGATCCATGTCATCACTGGAGAGGAATCCTCAGGTTCCGGCACTGACACCACACAAGGTCTTAGGCCCCAGCATTAACGGGAGAGGAATCCCGAGAGGCCCCAGAGCAACTCGCATGGGGACTGGCCTTTCCTGAGGCCACCAGAGCGGGTCCCTGAAGTCCCCGTCGTAAGTCGAGAGCACCTGCCGCAACTCGAGAAAATGCAGGAGGTTCTCCCCTCCAGGCGAGATGAGGCCCATTTCCGCTGAGGCGTCTCCAGGATATTCACCTAACCTCTGGAACTTCCAAAGGGTCCTTCACACCCTTGCTGGCAACTCAAAGAAGTTCCCGCGACATACACGTCTTCACTCGACAGGAAGCACGAAGAGTCCCGCCCACATCCAGAGGAGCCAGGTTTCCGCCTGCTAGCTCGAGAGGTGGGATTCTTTCCCTGAGTGGTCGGGAAAGAATTCCCGGCGTTCCCGTCCCATCTCAAGAGGAGGCACTCTCTACAAGAAAGGCGAGAGGAACTCCAGGGTCGTGCCACCATTCCCAGAGTCCCCCAGATGTCTCAGTCCATTCCAGGGAAACCTGATTTCCCTGCACTGCCTCAACTTTCAAGCCGAGGATCGACTCACACCGCGGTGGCACGTGGGACAGCCCTGTGGGAAAGCCTCTTGGGAATGCCTCGTGGGAAAGCTCCTGATCCGTTTGATTCCCACGGCGAAGGGAAGCGTGACAACTGCTGCTACAGTTCGGGAGGAAAGCGGCACGTGCATGTCACCACTCGAGACGAGGACTGGCACGCCCCTGGGGGAGACTCTCAGAAGTACCGTCAAGATTCATGTCAGCACTGGAGAGGAATCGTCAGGTTCCAGCACCCGACTCCACACAAGGTCTTAGGCCCCGGCATCGACGGGAGAGGAATCTCGAGAGGCCCCTGAGCAACTCTAATGGGGACTGGCCTTTCCTGAGGCCACCAGAGCGGCTCCCTGAGGTCCCTGGCGTAAGTTCAGAGCACCTGCCGCAACTCGAGAAAATCCAGGAGGTTCTCCCCTCCAGGCGAGATGAGGCCCATTTCCGGCTGAGGCGTCTCGAGGCTAATCACATCTAACATCTGGAACTTCCAAAGGGTCCTTCAAACCCTTGCTGCAACATAAGAAGTTACCCCGACATACCCGTCTCCCACTCAAGAGGAAGCACGAAGTCCCACCCACATCGACAGTAGCCCCGTTTTCCGCCTCCTACCTCGAGAGGAGGGATCCTTTCCCTGCGTGGCTCGGAAAGAATTCCCGGCGTTTCCGTCGCATCTCAAGATTAGACGCTCTCCACAGGAATGGCGAGACGAACTCCAGGGTCGTGCCACCATTCCCAGAGTCCCCCAGATGACTCCGTCCATTCCAGGGAAACCTCTTTTCCCTGCACTGGCCTCGACTTTCAAGCCGAGGATCGACTCACACCACTGTGGCACGTGGGACAGCCCTGTGGGAAAGCCTCGTGGGAAAGCCTCGTGGGAAAGCCTCGTGGGAAAGCCTCGAGGGAAAGCCACAGATGCCTTGATCCACACGAAGGGAAGCGAGACTCTGCTGCTACAGCTCTGGAGGAAAGCGCACGTGCATGCCCCCACTCGGGACGAGGACTGACTCCCCTGGGGAGACTCCAGAAGTACCCCAGGATCCATGTCAGCACTGGACAGAAATCCTCAGGTTCCGGCACCGACTCCACACAAGATCTTAGGCCCCGGCATCGACGAGAGAGGAATCCCGAGAGGCCCCCGAGCAACTCGCATGGGGACTGGCCTTTCCTGAGGCCACCAGAGTGACTCCCCAGGGGAGTGGGTCCCTAGCAGTGTCATGCTTCCCTTCGCGTGGATCAAGGGATCTGTGGCTTTCCCTCGAGGCTTTCACACGAGGCTTTCCCACGAGGCTTTCCCAGTGGGCTGTCCCACGTGCCACCGTGGTGTGAGTCGATCCTAGGCTTGAAAGTCAAGGCAGTGCAAGGAAAACAGGTTTCCCTGGAATGGACTGAGCCATCTGTGGGACTCTGGGAATGGTGGCACGACACTGGAGTTCCTCTCTCGTTTCCTGTGGAGAGTGCCCCGAGCAACTTGCATGGGGACTGGCCTTTCATGAGGCCAACAGAGCGGGTCTCTGAGTTCCAAGTCGTAAGTCGAGAGCTCCTGCTGCAACTCGAGAAAATCCAGGAGGTTCTCCCCTCCAGGCGAGATGTGGCCCATATCCGATGAGGCGTCTCGAGGCTTATCAACAAGCGTCTGGAACTAACAAACGGGCCTTAAAACCCTAGCTGCAACTCAAGAAGTTCCCCGAAATACACCTCTCCACTCGATAGGAAGCAGGAGAGTCCCGCCCACATCCAGAGTAGCCCCGTTACTGCCTCCTAGCTCGAGAGGAGGGATCCTTTCCCTGCGTGGTCGGTCAAGTATTCCCGGAGTTCCCGACTCATCTCAAGAGGAGGCGCTATCCACAGGAAAGGCGAGAGGAACTCCAGATTCGTGCACCCATTCCAGAGTCCCCCAGATGTCTCAGTCCATTCCAGGGAAACCTGTTTCCCTACACTGCCTCGACTTTCAGGACTAGGATCCACTCACACCACGGTGGCACTTGGCACAGCCCTTAGGGAAATCTCGAGGGAAAGCCACAGATCCCTTGATCCATGCGAAGAGAAGCGTGACACTGCTGCTACAGCTTGGGAGGAAAGCGCACGTGCATGCCTCCACTCGAGATGAGGACTGACTCCCCTGGGGAGACTCCAGAATACCCCAAGATCTATGTCAGCACTGGAGAGGAATCCTCAGGTTCCGGCACCGACTCCACACAAGGTCTTAGACCCCGGCATCGACGGGAGAGAAATCCCGAGAGGCCCCTGAGCAACTCGCATGGGGACTGGCCTTACCTGAGGCCACCAGAGCGGGTCCCTGAGGTCCCGTCTTAAGTCGAGAGCACCTGCACCAACTCGAGAAAATGCAGGAGGTTCTCCCCTCCAGGGGAGATGAGGCCCATTTCCTCTGAGGCGTCCCCAGGCTAATTACACCTAACCTCTGGAACTTCCAAAGGGTCCTTCACACCATTGCTGCAACTCAAGAAGTTCCCCGACGTACCCGTCTCCACTCGAGAGGAAGCACGAGAGTCCCGCCCACATCCAGAGGAGCCCCGTTTCCGCCTCATAGCTCGAGAGGGGATCTTTCCCTGCGTGGTCGGGAAAGAATTCCCGGCGTTCCCGTCGCATCTCAATTGGAGGCACTCTCCACAGGAAAGGAGAGAGGAACTCCAGGGTCGTGCCACCATTCCCAGAGTCTTCCAGACGTCTCAGTCCATTCCAGGGAAACCTGTTTTCCCTGCACTGCCTCGATTTTCAAGCCAAGGATCGACTCACACCACGGTGGTACGTGGGACAGCCCTGTGGGAAAGCCTGGTGGGAAAGCCTCGTGGGAAAGTCTCGTGGGAAAGCCTCATGGGAAAGCCTCGTGTGGGAAAGCCTCGAGGGGAAGCCACAGATCCCTTGATCCACGCGAAGGGAAGCGTGACACTGCTGCTGCAGCTCGGGAGGAAAGCGCACGTGCATGCCCCACTCGAGACGAGGACTGACTCCCCTGGGGAGACTCCAGAAGTACCCCAAGATCCATGTCAGCCTTGGAGAGGAATCCTCAGGTTCTGGCACCGAATCCACACAAGATCTTAGGCCCCGGCATCGACGGGAGAGGAATCCTGAGAGGCCCCGAGCAACTCTCAGGGGACTCTTTCCAAGCGCCGTCC
>NW_017192295.1:0-10360 GCF_001704415.2 Capra hircus
CAAGTTTAAGTTCAAGTTCAAGGTCAAGAAGTTCAAGTTCAAGTCAAGTTCAAGTCAAGTTCAAGTCAAGGTCAAGTCAAGTTCAAGTTCAAGGTCAAGTAAGTCAAGTTGAAGTTCAGTTCAAGTCAAGTTCAAGTTCAAGTTCAAAGGAAGTCAAGGCAAGTTCAAGGTCAAGGTCAAGTTCAAGGTCAAGTTCAAGTTCAAGGGCAGGGCAAGGCCAAGCCAAGACAAGGCAAGGGCAAGGCAACGCCAAGGCAAGGCAAGGCCAGGCCAAGGCAAGGCAAAGGCCACCAAAGCGACGCCCAAACCCCGTAACGCCTGACAAAAAGGCAGAAGCCACTAGGCCCTGTGCAGAGGAAGCCACTGAAGGCAGCAAGGCCACAGAGCTCCCCGACTCCCATTCCCACATGAAGATGTGAGGATAAAGGGCCTCATCCAGCAAAGCACCCGCTCCCACCACACCCCCCAACCCGGCCCCCCCCCCGCAGCACGCCCCCTGAAACAACACTGTCTTCCCAGAAAAGAGAACGGAGAAGCCATGTGTGTGCCAAAGGAGCAAGATGAACGAACGATGCCACGCCCTCCGATGGGCACACCTGACGCCTCGGAACCCCGGGCCTGGCCGATGGGTCCCAGCCGTTCTCGGGTGGGAGGGGGTCAACACATTGGCCGAGAGCCCTTGCCCAGGCCACCCGCAAATCCCTGAGATGTGATCCGACCACAGGACGAGGGCAAACGTACCGCTTGAGGTGCTGGAGGACCCGGACGAAGCCATGGTGGGAGAGGCACTCGGGCACGCTGCAGACTGGGCTGCGAGTGGGCGGGGACCCAGCAGCTCAGGACTCTGGAGAACGGGAGGCGTCTCCGCCACCATTGACGTCAATAGGGTTTGGGTGGGTAGATGGAGGGGGCGCCCCTGGCCTCTTTCCAAGCAGAGACCCTGGACGGAGTCCGTGGAGCGAGTGGGCTTTTCCCGGCACGGCTGTGCCCTGGACCGCCAAGATCCCCGTTGGGGTGGGCGGGCAGTTCGGGGGCTTTGGTTTGTGGCCCTCCCTCGCAGCGGGGGGTGGGTTCAACCCCGAGTGGATCAATCAGGGGCCCTCAGCAGTGCCAAGGGAACTCACCGCCCAGGAAACGCCCCTAGGTCCCTTTGAATTGGCCACCAACGCCCCCTTTTCCCAGCCTGCCTTGCTCTGAGATTTCCCGCCTTTTCACATTCCACAGGTCCCTGGTCCTCGACTGTCCCCGCTGGCTCCTCCGAGGCATTCCGGGACACCAGACGCTCTCTCCAGCGCCTCCACCTAGATCCCTCGCTGTCCTCGCCTCCGTTTCCCCCATGCCCCCTCCCCAACTCCTCCGTGGGCTCTTGGCATCCTTTCCCTACAGCAGTCCCAGAGTGCCACCCGAGGGCTTTGAGTTGCCTGGAGCCAAGGCTCCGGCCAGAGACCTGAGGGGCCAGCGTCTGGACTGGCAGCTAATGCCATTTGGGGCTTTTCTCACGTGGAGCCTGAGGCCCGCACCTCCGCGGGCAACCCCCAGCGCGAGTGCCCTGGAGATACCCGCCCAAGGGGACAGTGTATCCCCTACTGTGGGGAAGGAGGTTCCTGTTTTCCCTGCACTGGTTCGACTTTCACGCCGAGGATCGACTCACACCATGGTGGCAAGTGGAATAGCCTTGTGGGAAAGCCTCATGGGAAAGACTCCAGGGAAAGACACAGATTCCTTGATCCACGAGAAGGGAAGCGTGACACTGCTGCTACCGCTCGGGAGGAAAGCGCAGGTGCATGACCCACTCGAGCCGAGGACTGACGCAAGCTTGGGAGACTCCAGAAGTACGCCAAGATCCATGTCAGCACTGGAGAGGAATCCTCAGGTTCCGGTCCCGCCTCAACACAAGGTCTTAGGCCCCGGCATCGACGGAGAGGAATCCTGAGAGGCCCCCTAGCACCTCGCATGGGGACTGGCCTTTCCTGAGGTCACCAGAGCGGGTCCCTGAGGTCTCCGTCGTAACTCGAGAGCACCTGCCGCAACTCGAGAAAATCCAGGAGGTTCTCCCCTCCAGGCGAGATGAGGCCCATTTCCGCTGAGGCGTCTCGAGGCTAATCACACCTAACCTCTGGAACTTCCAAAGGGTCCTTCACACCCTTGCTGCAACTCAAGAAGATCCCCGACATACCCCTCTCCACTCGAGAGGAAGAACAAGAGTCCCGACCACATCCAGAGGAGCCCGTTTCAGCCTCGTACCTCGCGTCAGGTATCCTTTCCCTGTATGTTCCGGAAAGAATTCCCGGTGTTCCCGTCGCATCTCATGAGGAGGCGCTCTCCACAGGAAAGGCGAGAGAAACTCCAGTGTCGTGCCATCATTCCAAGAGTCCCCCAGATATCTCAGTGTGCCGGTGTCCAGCCACGCTGCATCCAGGGAATTTGACGGAATTGGGACGGCGTTGGACGGTGGAAAGTCTTGTGTATTTATTAATGTAAGATTAGATTAAGAAATTATAGGGTAGTAAGAAGATTAACTGGAGGAAAAAGGCTGAATAGCTAGGTTTACGCGGAAGGCCAATAAAATTCCCGACAAGGAATTTTCTGGCGGACTCTGGGAATGGTGGCACGACCCTCGAGTTCCTCTGTGACTTTCACACTAGGCTTTCCCACAGGGCTTTCCCACGAGTCTTATCCACAGGGCTGTCCCACGTGCCACCGTGGTGTGAGTCGATCCTCGGCTTGAAAGTCGAGGCAGGGCAGGGAAAACAGGTTTCCCTGGAATGGACTGAGACATCTGGGGGACTCTGGGAATGGTTGCACGACCCTGGAGTTCCTCTCGCCTGCTCCTGTGGAGAGCACCTCCTCTTGAGATGCGACGGGACGCCGGGGAATTCTTTCACGACCACTGCAGGGAAAGGATCCCTCCTCTCGAGCTAGGAGGCGGAAACGTGGCTCCTCTGGATGTGGGCAGGACTCTCGTTCTTCCTCTCGAGTGGAGACGGGTATGTCGGGGATCTTCCTGAGTTGCAGCAAGGGTGTGAAGGACCCTTTGGAAGTTCCAGAGGTTAGGTGTGATTAGTCTCGAGACGCCTCAGCGGAAATGGGCCTCATCTCGCCTGGAGGTGAGAACCTCCTGGATTTTCTCGAGTTGCGGCAGGTGCTCTCGACTTACGACGGGGACCTCAGGGACACGCTCTGGTGGCCTCAGGAAAGGCCAATCCCCATGCGAGTTGCTCTGGGGCCTCTCGGGATTCCTCTCCCCTCGATGCCGGGGCCAAAGATCTTGTGTGGAGTCGGTGCCGGAACCTGAGGATTTCTCTCCAGTGCTGACATGGATCTTGGGGTACTTCTGGAGTCTCTCCAGGGGAGTCAGTCCTCGTCTCGAAGTGGGGGCATACATTTGCGCTTTCCTCCCGAGCTGTAGCAGCAGTGTCACGCTTTCCTTCGCGTGGATCAAGGGATCTGTGGCTTTCCCTCGAGGCTTTCCCACGAGGCTTTCCCATGAGGCTTTCCCACAGGGCTGTCCCACGTGGCACCGTGGTGTGAGTCGAACCTCGGCTTGAAAGTCGAGGCAGTGCAGGGAAAACAATGGACTGAGACATCTGGGGGACTCTGGGAATGGTGGCACGACCCTGGAGTTCCTCTCGCCTTTCCTGTGGAGAGCACCTCCTCTTGAGATGCAACGGGAACGCCGGAAAATTCTTTCCCGACCACGCAGGGAAAGGATCCCTCCTCTCGAGCTAGGAGGCGGAAACGGGGCTCCTCTGGATGTGGGCGGGACTCTCGTGCTTCCTCTCGAGTGGAGACGGGTATGTCGGGGAACTTCTTGAGTTGCAGCAAGGGTGTGAAGGACGCTTTGGAAGTTCCAGATGTCAGATGTGATTAGCCTCGAGACCCCTCGGAGGAAATGGGCCTCATCTCTCCTGGAGGGGAGAACCTCCTGGATTTTCTCGAGTTGCAGCAGGTGCTCTCGACTTACGATGAGGACCTCAGGGACCCGCCCTGGTGGCCTCAGGAAAGTCCAGTCCCCATGCGAGTTGCTCGGGGGCCTCTCGGGATTCCTCTCCCGTCGATGCAGGGCCTAAGACCTTGTGTTGAGTCGTTCCCGGAATCTGAGGATTCCTCTCCAGTGCTGACATGGATCTTGGGGTACTTCTGGAGTCTCCCCAGCGGAGGCAGTCCTCGTCTGGAGTGGGGGCATGCACGTTAGCTTTCCTCCCGAGCTGTAGCAGCAGTGACGCCCTTCACTTCGCGTGGATAAAGGGATCTGTGGCTTTCCCTCGAGGCTTTCCCACGAGGCTTTCTCACGAGGCTTTCCCACTGGGCTGTCCCACGTGCCACCGTGGTGTGAGTCGATCCTCGGCTTGAAAGTCGAACGCAGTGCAGGGAAAACAGGTTTCACTGGAATGGACTGAGACATCTGGGGGACGCTGGGAATGGTGGCACGACCCTGGAGTTCCTCTCGCCTTTCTTGTGGAGAGCAACTGCTCTTGAGTTGCGAAGGGAATGCCGGGAATTCTTTCCGCGAACCGCAGGGAAAGGATCCCTCGCCTCAAGCTACGAGGCGGAAACGGGGCACCTCTGGATGTGGGCGGGACTCTCGTGCTTCCTCTCGTTTGAAGACGGGTAAGTCGGGGTACTTCTTGAGTTGCAGCAAGGGTGTGAAGGACCCTTTGGAAGTTCCAGGAAGTTAGGTGTGATTAGCCTCGGAGACGCCTCAGCGGAAATGGGCCTCAACCTCGCCTGGAGTGGAGAACCTCCTGGATTTTCTCGAGTTGCGGCAGGTGCTCTCGACTTAGGACAGGGTCCTCAGGGACCCGCTCTGGAGGCCTCAGGAAAGGCCAGTCCCCACGCGAGTTGCTCGGAGGCCTCTCGGGATTCCTCTCCCGTCGATGCCTGGGGCCTAAGACCAGGTGTGGAGTGGGTGCCAGAACCTGAGGATTCCTCTCCAGTGCTGACATGGATCTTGGGGTACCTCTGCAGTCTCCCCAGGGTAGACAGTCCTCGTCCGAGTGAGGGCATGCACGTGCGATTTCCTCCCGAGCTGTAGCAGCAGTGTCACACTTCCCTTCGCGTGGATCAAGGGATTTGTGGCTTTTCCTCGAGGCTTTCCCAGGAGGCTTTTTCCACGAGGCTTTCCTACTGGGCTGTCCCACGAGCCACCGTGGTGTGAAGTCGATCCTCGGCTTGAAAGTCGAGACAGTGCAGGGAAAACAGTTTTCCCCTGGAATGGACTGAGGCATCTGGGGGACTCTGGGAATGGTGGCACGACCCTGGAGTTCCTCTCTCCTTTCCTGTGGAGAGCGCCTCCTCTTGAGATGCGACGGAGAAAGCCGGGAAATTAATTCCCGATCACGCAGGGGAAGGATCCTTCCTCTCGAGCCAGGAGGCGGAAACGAGGGCTCCTCCTGGATGTGGGCGGGACTCGCGTGTTTCCCTCTCGAGTGGAAATCGGGTATGTCGGTGGAACTTCTTGAGTTTGCAGCAAGGGTGTGAAAGACCTCTTTGGAAGTTCCAGATGTTAGATGTAGATTAGCCATCAAGTCGCCTCAGCGGAAATGGGCCTCATCTCGCCTGGAGGGGAGAACGTCCTGGAGTTTCTCTAGTTGTGGCAGGCACTCTCGACTTACGACGGGGACCTCCAGGGACCCCGCTCTGGTGGCCTCAGGAATTCCAGTCCCATTCGAGTTGCTCGGGGGCCTCTCGGGATTCCTCTCCCGTCGATGCGGGGGCCTAAGATCTTGTGTGGAGTCGCTGGCGCGGAATCCCTGAGCATTCCTCTCTAGTGCTGACATGGATCTTGGGGTACTTCTGGAGTCTCCCCAAGGGAGTCAGTCCTCATCTCGAGTGGGGGCCTGCACGTTCGCTTTCCTCCCGAGCTGTAGCAGCAGTGTCGAACTTACCTTCGCGTGGATCAAGGGATCTGTGGCTTTCACTCGAGGCTTTCCCACGAGGCTTTTCCCACGAGGCTTTCCACAGGGCTGTCCCACGTGCCACCGTGGTGTGAGTCGATCCTCGGCTTGAAAGTCGAGGCAGTGCAGGGAAAACAGGTTTCCCTGGAATGGACTGAGACATCTGGAGGACTCTGGGAATGGTGGCACGACCCTGGAGTTCCTCTCGCCTTTCCTGTGGAGAGCGCCTCCTCTTGAGATGCGACGGCAACGCGGGGAATTCTTTCCCCACGACGCAGGGAAAGGATCCCTCCTCTCGAGCTAGGAGGCGGAAACGGGTCTCCTCTGGATGTGGGCGGGACTCACGCGCTTCCTATCGAGTGGAGACGGGTATGTCGCGGAACTTCTTGAGTTGCAGCAAGGGTGTGAAGGACCCTTTGGAAGTTCCAGAGGTTAGGTGTGATTAGCCTCCAGAGGCCTCAGCGCAAATGAGCCTCATCTCGCCTGAAGGGGAGAACCTCCTGGATTTTCTCGAGTTCCGGCAGGTGCTCTCGACTTACGACGGGGACCTCAGGGACCCGCTTCTGATGGCCTCAGGAAAGCCCAGTCCCCATGCGAGTTGCTTGGGGGCCTCTCGGGATTCCTGTCCCGTCGATGCCGGGGCCTAAGTCGATGTGTGGAGTCGGTGCCGGAACCTGAGGATTCCTCTCCAGTGCTGACATGGATCTTGGGGTACTTCGGGAGTCTCCCCAGGGGAGTCAGTCCTCATTCGAGTGGGGCATTGAAGAGCGCTTTCCCTTCCGAGCTGTAGCAGCCAGTGTCATTCTTCCCGTCGAGTGGATCAAGGGATCAGTGGCTTTCCCTCGAGGCTTTCCCATATGAGGCTTTCTCACGAGGCTTTCCCACAGGGCTCTCCCACGTGCCACCGTGCTGTGAGTCGATCCTCGGCTTGAAAGTCGAGGCAGTGCAGGGAAAACAGGTTCCCTGGAATTGACTGAGATATCTGCGGGTACTCTGGGAATTGTGGCACGACCCTGGAGTTCCTCTCACCTTTCCTGTTGAGAGCACCTCCTCTTTGAGTTGTGACGGGAAGACCGGGAATTCTTTCCCGACCACGCAGGGGAAAGGATACCTCCTCTCTAGCTGTGAGGCGGAAACGGGGCTCCTCTGGATGTGGGCGGGACTCTCGTGCTTCCTCTCGAGTGGAGACAGGTATGTCGGGGAACTTCTTGAGTTGCAGCAAGGGTGTGAAGAACCCTTTGGAAGTTCCAGAGGTTTAGGTGTGATTAGCCTCGAGACGCCTCAGCGGAAATGGGCCTCATCTCGCCTGGAGGGGAGAACCTCCTGGATTTTTTCGAGTTGGGACAGGTGATATCGACTTAAGACGGGGACCTGAGGGGACCCGCTCTGGTGGGCCTCAAGAAAGGCCATTCCCCATGCGAGTTGCTCGGGGCCTCTCGGGATTCCTCTCCCGTCGATGCGGCGGCCTAAGACCTTGTGTGGATTCGGTGCCGGAACCTGAGGATTCCTCTCCAGTGCTGACATGGATCTTGGCATCCTTAAAGGCGAGATGAGCCCCATTTCCGCTGAGGCGTCTCGAGGCTAATCACACCTAACCTGTGGAACTTCTAAAGGGTCCTTCACACCCTTGCTGCAACTCAAGGAGTTCTCTGACATACCCGTCTCCACTCGAGAGTATCAAGATCTTCCCGCCCACTTTCAGAGGAGCACTGTTTCCACCTCATAGCTCGAGAGGAGGGATCCTTTCCCTGCGTGGTCTGGAAAAGCATTCCCGGCGTTCCAGTCGCATCTCAAGAGGAGGCCCTCTCCACAGGAAAGGCTAGAGAAACTCCAGGGTCGTTCCACCATTCCCAGAGTCCCCCAGATGTCTCTGTCAATTCCAGGGAAACCTGTTTTCCCTGCACTGCCTCGACTTTGAAGCCGATATCGACTCACACCACGGTGGCACGTGGGACAGCCCTGAGGAAAATCCTCGTGGGAAAGCCTCATTGGAAAGCCTCGAGGGAAAGCCACAGATCCCTTGATACAAAGCGAAGGGAAGCGTGACACCGCTGCTACAGCTCGAGAGGAAAGCGCACGTGCAGGCCCCCACACGAGACGAGGACTGACTCCCCTGGGGAGACTCAGAAGTACCCCAAGATCCAAGTCAGCACTGGAGAGGAATTCTCAGGTTCCGGCACCGACGCCACACAAGGTCTTATGCCAGCGTGACACTGCTGCTACAACTCGAGAGGAAAGCTCACGTTACAGGCCCCCACTCGAGACGAGGACTGACTCCCCTGGGGAGACTCAGAAGTACCCCAAGATTCATGTCAGCACTGGAGAGGAATCCTAAGGTTCCGGCACCGACTCACACAGGTCTTAGGCCCCGACTTCGACGGGAGAGGAATCCCGAGAGGCCCCCAATCAACTCACATGGGGACTGGCCTTTCCTGAGGCCACCATATTGGGTCCCTGAGGTTCCCGTCGTAAGTCGAGAGCACCTGCCGCAACTCGAGAAAATCCAGGAGGTTCTCTCCTCCAGGCGAGATGAGGCCCATTTCCGATGAGGCTCTTGAGGCTAATCACACCGAACCTCTGGAACTTCCAAAGGGTCCTTCTCACCCTTGCTGCAACTCAAGACGTTCCCCCGGCATACCCGTCTCGACTCGAGAGGAAGCACGAGAGTCCCGCCCATATCCAGAGGAGCCCGGTGTCCGCCTCCTTGCTCGAGATGAGGGATCCTTTCCCTGCCGTGGTCGGGAAAGAATTCCCGGCGTTCCCGTCGCATTTCAAGTGGAGGCGCTCTCCACAGAAAATGCGAGAGGAACTCCAGGGTCGTGCCACCATTCCCAGAGTCCCCAAGATGTCTCAGTCCATTCCAGGGAAACCGGTTTTCCTGCACTGCCTCGACATTCAAGCGAGGATCGACTCACACAACTGTGGCACGTGGACATCCCTGTGGGAAAGCCCCGCTGGGAAAGCCACAGCTCCCTTGATCCAAGCGAAGGAAGCGTGACACTGCTGCTAAAACTCGGTAGGAAAGCGCACGTGCATTCCCCCACTCGAAACGAGGACTTACTCCCCTAGGGAGACTACAGAAATACCCCAAGATCCATGTCAGCACTGGGAGAGGAATGCCTCAGATTCTGGCACCGACACCACACAAGATCTTTGAGCCGGCATCGACGGAAAGGAATCCCGAGAGGGCCCCGAGCAACTCGCATGGGGACTGGCCTTTCCTGAGGCCACCAGAGCGGGTCCCTGAGGTCCCCGTCGTAAGTCCGAGAGCACCTGCCGCAACTCGAGAAAATTCAGGTGGTTCTCCCCTCCAGCCGAGATGAGCCCATTTCGCTGAGGCGTCTCGAGGCTATTCACACCTAACTCTGGAACTTCCAAAGGTCCTTCACACCCTTGCTGCAACTCAAGAAGTTCCCCGACATACCCGTCTCCACTCGAGAGGAAGCACGAGAGTCCCGACCACATCCAGAGGAGCCCCGTTTCCCGCCTCCTAACTCGAGAGGAGGGATCCTTTCCTGCGTGGTCGGGAAAGAATTCCGGCGTTCCAGTCGCCATCTCAAGAGGCAGGCCTCTCACAGGAAAGGCGAGAGGAACTCCAGGGTCGTGCCACCATTCCCAAAGTCCTCCAGATGTCTAGGTCCATTCCAGGGAAAACTGTTTTCCCTGCACTGCCTCGACCTTCAAGCCGAGGATCGACTCACACCACGGTCCACGTGGACAGCCCTGTGGGAAAGCCTCGTGTGAAAGCCTCGTGGAAAGCCTCGAGGGAAAGCCCCTGATCCCTTGATCCACGCGAAGGGAAGCATGACACTGCTGCTACAGCTCGGGAGGAAAGCGCACGTGCATGCCCCCATTTGATACGAGGACTGACTCCCCTGGGGAGACTCCAGAAGTACCCAAGATCCATGTCAGCACTGGAGAGGAATGCTCAGGTTCCGGCACCCACTCCACACAAGATCTTAGGCCCCGGCATCGAGGGAGAGAAGTCCCGAGAGGCCCCGAGCAACTCGCATGGGACTGCCTTTCCTGAGGCCACCAGAGCGGGTCCCTGAGGTCCCCGTCGTAAGTCGAGAGCACCTGCCGCAACTCGAGAAAATCCAGGAGGTTCTCCCCTCCAGGCGAGATGAGGCCCATTTCCGCTGAGGCGTCTCGAGGCTATTCAAAACCTAACTCTGGAACTTCCAAAGGGTCCTTCACACCCTTGCTGCAACTCAAGAAGTTCCCCGACATACCCGTCTCCACTCGAGAGGAAGCACGAGAGTCCCCCACATCCAGAGGCCCCGTTTCCGCCCTAGCTCGAGAGGAGGATCCTTTCCCTGCTTGGTCGGAAAGAATTCCCGGCGTTCCCGTCGCATCTCAAGAGGAGGCGCTCTCCACAGGAAAGGCGAGAGGAACTCCAGGGTCGTGCCACGTTCCCAGAGCCCCCCAGATGTCTCAGTCCATTCCAGGGAACCTGTTTTCCT
>NW_017192296.1:0-10360 GCF_001704415.2 Capra hircus
TAGCGACTTGTGAACCATGGATGTTTTCATCTTGTTTAACTCCTCAAAGTAATGTCTGCTCTTTTGTGGTTTTAAAGATGTCCTGTAACTGTAACAACTTATTGATATGATAATTATGTTCTTCCTGTGTTACAACAACTGTATGGCAGCAATCATTGACTCAACAAGTGTAAATGCCAATATGTTAAAAAATCAAGTTTTCTGTGTTTTTTGGAACAGCTCAGATATTAGTTTAGACTTAGGGAAACTGCATTACCAGATTCAGACCTTGGAACACTCCCGATTAGATTTTACCACCGCAGGAGAAGCCAATGACTTTTCCCACACTTTCTCTAACTTCATTTCTGAAGACTGTTCTGTCTACTGTTTATAATCTTGCTCCTCATAATCATACTTCCTGTATTGTCTAGATTCTTCGGCAGAGCATTCGAATCTCGAGACGAACTGCACCTGATTTTAAACATAAATAATTAATTATTTAAAATTAAAAAGGGTGAGATGCCGGGAGCCAGTGTGAGGAATCCCGCCCATGACAAGGTCATGAGGAAGGAAGCTGACATACGCAAGGCGTGCTCAGACTTCAGGGACCCTCTGGAAATTCCTAAGCATGTACCCAACAAAAATCTGCCGGCTTTGTGCTCTGCTTTTCCACTCTTCTGACATTTTCTGGAAAAAGTCAATTCAGGGCTTTAGTCTTCTGCATTTGAAAGAGTGTTTCAATCCAAAAACCCTGATGGCTTTCTAGCTGCCTGCAGGACTCGTACAGCTGCGCATGTGATTGTTTGAGGCTCCTGACCGCAGGAGGCACAGGAAGCTTAAAACATCCTAGGAATGTAGGAGCTTCCGAGGAGTCAAAATCTTTAGAATAGGACTGATTAAAGGTTTCATTTTTTGGGTCAATGCTTGCTGCCAAATTTTCATATCCTTTATTTTTAGATATAGTTGGTATATAGAAAAACAAGTAGTAGACCTGGTATTAGCAACATTAGATCTTCGAGTTAAGTACTTTTTTGTTATATCCCACTGCACCTTTGTTCTATAGAGATGTAACTTTAATGCTTTAAGGAGATGCAAATTAAAGAAAAATCACTTCAGGGGAAACAAAATCAACATTCATTAAGGAAGAGAGATAAAAAGTGTTAACAAGCTTCTTGGCCAGAAGATAATGTAATCACCTGAGACCTTTTGTATACAAAATGATGTATAGAAAGAGTCTGGGCTGCGAACGCTACATAATTCTGTGTTACCCATTGATCTCCGTGTTTTACCAAAAGTATAAAAGGCCTTCTGAACAATAAAGGACGGGGGCCAGGGGCCGGGGACCAGTTTCTCGGACCAGTTTCTCGAACTAGTCTCTCGGCCTGGTTTCTTGGGACTCTGGCTCCCCCCATGTCTCTCTCTCTCCTCTTCTCTCCCCTTCCCTCTCTCTGCTCTTTACTTTAACTTCAGGCTGAATCTCCATCTGGGGCGCGGAGGCTCGCCAGGTCTACTTACTTGCCCCGGCTGTTAAGACCCGCGCGAAAGGGAGCTTAAGGCGAGGCACCCTTAGATATTCAAGCGGGCGCCGGTGGCCCAGCGTAGATGGTGCAAATTCCTTGTCTGGAATTTTATTGGCCTTCCGCGTAAACCAAGCTATTCAGCCCTCTTCCTCCACTTAATTCTTCTTACTACACTATAGTTTCCTAATCTAATCTTACATTAATAAATAAACAAGTCTTTCCACGCCAACGCCGTCCACCCTTCGAATTCCTGGATCCACCGGGGCTGGACCCCGGCAGGCGGGACCCTTCTGCTTCCTCTCGAGTGCATACGGGTATATCGGGGAACTTCTTGAGTTGCAGCAAGGGTGTGAAGGAACCTTTGGACGGTTCAGGGGGTAGGTGTGATTGGCCTCGAGATGCTTCAGCAATAATTCGCCTCTGTTCGCCTGGAGGGAGAACCTCCAGGATTTTTCTCGACTTGCGGCAGGTGCTCTCGACTTACGACGGGGACCTCAGGGACCCGCTCTGGTGGCCTCAGGAAAGGCAGGTCCCCATGCGAGTTGCTAGGGGACCTCCCTGGATTCCTCTACCGTAGATGCCGGAACCTAAGACCTTGTCTGGAGTTGGGGGCGGAACGTGAGGATTTCTCTCCAGGCCTGACATGGATCCTGGGGTACTTCTGGAGTCTCCCTAGGCGATTCAGTCCTCATCTCGAGTGGGGGCATTCACGTGCGCTTTCCTCCCGAGCTCTAGAACCAGTGTCAGTCTTCCCGGCCCGACGATCAAGGGATCTGTGGCTTTCCCTTTGGGCATTCCCACCAAGTTTTCCAAACAGGCTTTCCCACAGGGCTGTCCCAAGTGCCACCGTTGTGTGGGTCGATCATCTGCATGAATGTCGAGGCAGTGCAGGGAAAACAGGTGTCCCTGGCATGGACTGAGACATCTGGAGGACTCTGGGAATGGTGGCACGACCCTGGAGTTCCTCTGGCCTTTCCTGTGGAGAGCGCCTGTGCTTGAGAGGCGACGGGAACACCGGGAATTCTTTCCCGACCACACACTGAAAGGATTCCCCGTCTCGAGCTAGGAGGCGGAAACGGGGCTCCTCTGGATGTGGGCGGGACTCTCGTCCTTCCTCTCGAGTGGAGACGGGTATGTCGGGGAACTTCTTGAGTTGCAGAAAGGGTGTGAAGGATCCTTTGGAAGTTCCTGAGGTTAGGTGTGATTAGCCTCGAGACACCTCAGCGGAAATGGGCCTCATCTCGCCTGGAGGGGAGAACCTCCTGGATTTTCTCGAGTTGTGGCACGTGCTCTGGACTTACGACGGGGACCTCAGGGACCCGCTCTGGTGGCCTCAGGAAAGACCATTCCCCATGCGAGTTGCTCGGGGGCCTCTCGGGATTCCTCTTCCATCGATGCCGGGGTCTAAGACCTTGTGTGGAGTCGGTGCTGGAACCTGAGGATTCCTCTCCAGTGCTGACATGGATCTTGGGGTACTTCTGGAGTCTCCCCAGGGGAGTCAGTCCTCGTCTCGAGTGGGGGCATGCACGTGCGCTTTACTCTCGAGCTGTAGCAGCAGTGTCACGCTTCCCTTCGCGTGGCTCAAGGGATCTGTGGCTTTCCCTCGAGGCTTTCCCAGGAGGCTTTCCCACGAGGCTTTTCCACAGGGCTGTCCCACGTGCCACCGTGGTGTGACTCGATCCTCGGCTTGATGTTGAGGCAGTGGAGGGAAAACAGGTTTCCCTGGAATGGACTGAGACATCTGCGGGACTCTGGGAATGGTGGCACGACCCTGGAGTTCCTCTCGCCTTTCCTGTGGAGAGTGCCTCCTCTTGAGATGCGAAGGGAACGCCGGGAATTCTTTCCCGACCACGCAGGGAAAGGATCCCTCCTCTCAAGCTAGGAGGCGGAAACGGGGCTCCTCTAGATGTGGGTGGAACTCTCGTGCTTCTTCTCGAGTGGAGACGGGTATGTCGGGGAACTTCTTGAGTTGCAGCAAGGGTGTGAAGGACCCTTTGGAAATTCCAGATATGAGATGTGATTAGCCTCGAGACGCCTCTGCGGAAATGGGCCTCATCTCGCCTGGAGGGGAGAACCTAATGGATTTTCTCGAGTTGCGTCACGTGCTCTCGACTAACGTCGGGAACCTCAGGGAGCCGCTCTTGTGGCCTCAGGAAAGGCAAGTCCCCATGCGAGTTGCTCGGGGGCCTCACAGGGGCCTCTCGGGTTTCGTCTTCCGTCGATGCTGGGGACTAAGACCTTGTGTGGAGTCAGTGCCGGAACCTGAGGATTCCTCTCCAGTGCTGACATGGATCTTGGGGTACTTCTGGAGTCTCCCCAGGGGAGTCAGTCCTCGTCTCGAGTGGGGTCATGCACGTGCGTTTCCCTTCCGAGCTGTAGCAGCAGTGTGGCGCTTCCCTTCGCGTGGATCAAGGGATCTGTGGCTTTCCCTCGAGGCTTTCCCACGAGGCTTTCCCACAGGGCTGTCCCACGTACCACCGTGGTGTGAGTCGATCCTCGGCTTGAAAGTCGAGGCAGTGCAGGGAAAACAGGTTTCCCTGGAATGGACTGAGACATCTGGGGGACTCTGGGAATGTGGCAGGACCCTGGAGTTCCTCTCACCTTTCCTGTGGAGAGCGCCTCCTCTTGAGATGCGACGGGAACGCCGGGAATTCTTTCCCGACCACGCAGGGAAAGGATCCCTCCTCTCGAGCTAGGAGGCTGAAACGGGGCTCCTTTGGAAGTGGGCGGAACTCTCTTGCTTCCTCTCTAGTGGAGATGGGAATGTCTCGGAACTTCTTGAGTTGCAGCAAGGGTGTGAAGGACCCTCTGGAAGTTCCAGAGGTTAGGTGTGATTAGCCTCGAGACGTCTAGCGTAAATGGGCCTCATCTCGCCTGGAGGGGAGAAACTCATGGATTTCCTCGAGTTGCGGCAGGTGCTCTCGACTTACGACGGAGACCTCAGGGACCCGCTCTGGTGGCCTCAGGAAAGGCCAGTCCCCAGGCGAGTTGCTCGGGGCCTCTCGGGGGCCTCTCGGGTTTCCTCTCCCTTCGATGCAGGGGCCTAAGATCTTGTGTAGAGTCGGTGCCGGAACCTGAGCATTCCTCTCCAGTGTTGACATGGATTTGGGGTGCTTCTGGAGTCTCCCCAGGGGAGTCAGTCCTCGTCTCGAGTGGGGGCATGCACGTGCTCTTTCCTCCCGAGCTGTCGCAGCAGTGTCACCCTTCCCTTCGCGTGGATGAAGGGATCTGTGGCTTTCCCTCGAGGCTTTCCCACGAGGCTTTCCCACGAGGCTTTCCCACAGGGCTGTCTCACGTGCCACCGTGGTGTGAGTCGATCCTCGGCTTGAAAGTCGAGGCAGTGCAGGGAAAATAGGTTTCCCTGGAATGGACGGAGACATCTGGGGGACTCTGGGAATGGTGGCACGACCCTGGAGTTCCTCTCGCCTTTCCTGTGGAGAGCGCCTCCTCGTGAGATGCGACGGAAATGCCGGGAATTCTTTCCCGACCACGCAGGGAAAGGATCCCTCCTCTCGAGCTAGGAGGCGGAAATGGGGCTCTTCTGGATGTGGGCGGGACTCTAGTGTTTCCTCTCGAGTGGAGACGTGTATGTCGGGGAACTTCTAGAGTTGCAGCAAGGGTGTGAAGGACCCTTTGGAAGTTCCAGAGTTTAGGTGTGATTAGACTCGAGACGCCTCAGCGGAAATGGGCCTCATCTCGCCTGGCTGGGAGAACCTCCTGGATTTTCTCGAGTTGCGGCAAGTGTTCTCGACTTACGACGGGGACCTCAGGGACCCACTCTGGTGGCCTCAGGAAAGGCCAGTCCCCATGCGAGCTGCTCGGGGACCTCTCGGGGGCGTCTCGGGTTTCCTCTCCCGTTGATGCTGGGGCCTAAGACCTTGTGTGGAGTAAGTGCCGGAACCTGAGGATGCCTCTCCAGTGCTGACATGGATCTTGGGTACTTCTGGAGTCTCCCCAGGGGAGTCAGTCTTGTCTCGAGTGAGGGCATGCACGTGGGCTTTCCACCCAGGCTGTAGCAGCAGTGTCACCATTCTCTTCGCGAGGATCAACGGATCTGTGGCTTTCCCTCGAGGCTTTCCCACGAGGCTTTCCCACGAGGCTTTCCCACAGGGCTGTCCCACGTTCCACCGTGGTGTTAGTCGATCCTCGGCTTGAAAGTCGAGGCAGTGCAGGGAAAACAGGTTTCCCTGGAATGGACTGAGTCTTCTGGGGCACTCTGGGAATGTGGCACGACCCTGGAGTTCCTCTCGCCTTTCCTGTGGAGAGGGCCTCCTCTTGAGATGCGACGGGAACGCCGGGAATTCTTTCCCGAACACGCAGGGAAAGGATCTCTCCTCTCGAGCTAGGAGGCGGAAACGGGGCTCCTCTCGATGTAGGCGGGACTCTCGTGCTTCCTCTCGAGTGGAGACGGGTATGTCGGGGAACTTCTTGAGTTGCAGCAAGGGTGTGAAGGACCCTTTGGAAGTTCCAGATCTTTGATGTGATTAGCCTCAAGTCGCCTCTGCGGTAATGGGCCTCATCTCTCCTGGAGGGGAGAACCTCCTGGATTTTCTCGAGTTGCGGCAGGTGCTCTCGACTTACGACGGAGACCCTGGTACCCGCTCTGGTGGCCTCAGGAAAGGCCAGTCCCCATGCGAGTTGCTCGGGGCCTCTCAGGATTCCTCTCCCTTCGATGCCGGTGCCTAAGATCTTGTGTGGAGTTGGTTCCAGGAACCTGAGCATTCCTCTCCAGTGCTGACATGGATCTTGGGGTACTTCTGGAGTCTCCCCAGGAAAGTCAGTCCTCGTCTCGAGTGGGGCATGCACGTGCGCTTTCCTCCCGAGCTGTAGCAGCAGTGTCACGCTTCACTTCGCGTGGATCAAGGATCTATGGCTTTCCAAGGAGGCTTTCCCACGAGGTTTTCCCACGAGGCTTTCCCACAGGGCTGTCCCACGTGCCACCGTGGTGTGAATCGATCCTCAGCTTGAAAGTCGAGGCAGTGCAGGGAAAACAGGTTTCCCTGGAATGGACTGAGACATCTGGGGGAATCTGGGAATGGTGGCACGACCCTGGAGTTCCTCTCGCCTTTCCTGTGGAGAGCGCCTTCTCTTGAGATGCGACGGGAACGCCGGGAATTCCTTCCCGACCACGCAGCGTAACGAACCTCCTCTCGAGCTAGGAAACGGAAACGGGGCTCCTCTGGATGTGGGTGGATTATCGTGCTTCCTCTCGAGTGGAGACGGGTATGTTGGGGCATCTTCTTGAGTTGCAGCAAGTGTGTGAAGGACCTTTGGAATTTCCAGATGTTAGGTGTGATTAGCCTCGAGACTCCTCAGCGGAAATGGGCCTCATCTCGCGTGGAGGGGAGAACCTCCTGGATTTTCTCGACTTGGGGCAGGTGCTCTCGACTTATGATGGGGACAACAGGGACCCGCTCTGGTGGCTTCAGGAAAGGCCAGTCCCCATGCGAGTTGCTCGGGGGCCTCTCGGGATTCCTCTCCCTTCGATGCCGGGGCTAAGATCTTGTGTGGAGTCCGGTGCCGGAACCTGAGGATTCCTCTCCAGTGCTCACATGGATCTTGGGTACTTCTGGAGTCTCCCCGGGAAGTTAGTCATCGTCTCGAGTGGGGGCATGCACCTGCGCTTTCCTCCCTAGCTGTAGCAGCAGTGTCATGCTTCCCTTCGCGTGGATCAAGGGATCGGTGGCTTTCCCTCGAGGCTTTCCCACGAGCTTTCCCACAGGGCTGTCCCACGTGCCACCGTGATGTGAGTCGTATCCTCGGCTTGAAAGTCGAGGCAGTGCAGGGAAAACAGGTTTCCCTGGAATGGACTGAGACATCTGGGGGACTCTGGGAATCGTGGCACGACCCTGGAGTTTCTCGCCTTTCCTGTGGAGAGCGCCCTCCTCTTGAGATGCGACGGGAACGCCCGGAATTTTTCCCGACACACGCAGGGAAAGGATCCCTACCTCACGAGCTAGGAGGCGGAAACGGGGCTCCTCTGGATGTGATGCGGGACTCTCGTGCTTCCTCTCGAGTGAGAGGGTATGTCGGGGAACCTTATGAGTTGCAGCAAGGGTGTGAATGACCCTTTGGAAGTTCCAGAAGTTAGCTGTGATTAGCCTCGAGACACCTCAGCGGAAATGGGCCTCATCTCGCCTGGAGGGGAAAACCTCCTGGATTTTCTCCAGTTGCGGCAGGTGCTCTGGACTTACGAAGGGGACTTTAGGGACCCGATCTGGTTTCCTCAGGAAAGGCCAGTCCCATGCGAGTTGCTCGGGGCTCTCGGATTCCTCTTCCGTCGATGCTGGGGCCTAAGTCCTTGTGTGGAGTCCGTGCCGGAACCTGAGGATTCCTCTCCAGTGCTGACATGAATCTTGGGGTACTTCTGGAGTCTCCCCAGGGGAGTCAGTCCTTGTCTCGAGTGGGGGCCAGCACATGAGCTTTCCTCCCCGAATGTAGCAGCAGTGTCGAGCTTTCCTTACGCGTGGATCAAGGGATCTGTGGCTTTCCCTCGAGGCTTTCCCTCGAGGCTTTCCACAGGGCTGTCCCACAGCCACCGTGGCGTGAGTCGATCCTCGGCTTGAAAGTCGAGGCAGTGCAGGGAAATCAGTTTTCCCTGGAATGAAATGAGACATCTGGGGGAGTCTGGGAATGGTGGCACGACCCTGGAGTTCGTCTCGCCTTTCCTGTGGAGAGCGCCTCCTCTTGAGATGCGACAGGAACGCCGGTAATTCTTTCCCGTACACCCAGCGATTGGATCCCTCCTCTCGAGCTAGGACACGGAAATGGGGCTTCTCTGGATGTGGGCGGACTTTCGTGCTTCCTCTCGAGTGGAGACGGGTATGTCGGGGAACTTCTTGAGTTGCAGCAAGGGTGTGAAGGACCCTTTGGAAGTTCCAGAGGCTAGGTGTCATTAGCCTCGAGATGCCTCAGCGGAAATGGGCCTCATCTCGCCTGGAGGGGAGAACCTCCTGGATTTTCTCGAGTTGCGGCAGGTGCTCTCGCCTTACGACGGGGACCTCAGGGACCCGCTCTGGTGGCCTCAGGAAAGGCCAGTCCCCATGCGAGTTGCTCGGGGCCCTCTCGGGATTCCTCTCCCGTCGATGCCCTGGCCTAAGACCTTGTGTGGAGTCGGTGCCGGGACCTGAGGCATCCTCTCCAGTGCTGACATGGATCCTGGAATACTCTGGAGTCTCCCCAGGGAAGTCAGTCCTCGTCTCGTTTGGGGGCATTCACGTGCGCTTTCCTCCGAGCTGTAGCACAGTGTCACGCTTCCCTTCGCGTGGATCAAGGGATCTGGGCTTTCCCTTGAGGCTTTCCCACGAGGCTTTCCCACGATGCTTTCCCACAGGGCTGTCCCACGTGCCACCGTGGTGTGAGTCTATCCTCGGC
Organism: Capra hircus; assembly: GCF_001704415.2. NCBI lineage: Eukaryota > Metazoa > Chordata > Mammalia > Artiodactyla > Bovidae > Capra > Capra hircus. The sequence continues at coordinate 8,874 of NW_017192296.1, forward strand.
TTGAAAGTCGAGGCAGTGCAGGGAAAAGAGATTTCCCTGGAATGGACTGAGACATCTGGGGGTCTCTGGGAATGGTGTCACGACCCTGAGTCCCTCTCGCCTTGCCTGTGGAGAGTGCTTCAACTTGAGATGCGACGGGAACGCCGGGAATTCTTTCCCGACCACGCAGTGAAAGGACCCCTCCTCTCGAGCTATGAGGCGGAAACGGAGATCCTCTGGATGTGGGCGGGATTCTGTTGCTTCATCTCGAGTGGAGACGGGTATGTCGGGGAACTTGCTGAGTGCAGCAAGGGTGTGAAGGACCCTTTGGAAGTTCAGAGGTTAGCCGTGATTAGCCTCGAGACGCCTCAGCGGAAATGGGCGTCATCTCGCATGGAGAGGAGAACCTCCTGGATTTTCTCGGGTTGTGGCTGGTGCTCTCGACTTACGACGGGACCTCAGGGACTCTCTCTGGTGGTCTCAGGAAAGGCCAGTCCCCATGTGAGTTGCTCGGTGGCCTCTCGGATTCCTGTCCCGTCGATGCCGGGGCCTAAGACCTTGTGTGGAGTCGGTGCCGGAACCTGAGGATTCCTCGCCAGTGCTGACATGGACCTTGGTACTTCTGGGGTCTCCCCAGGGGAGTCATTCCTCGTCTCGATGGGGGCATGCACGTGCGCTTTCCTGCCAAGCTGTAGCAGCAGTGTCACGCTTCCCTTCGCGTGGATCAAGGGATCTGTGGCTTTCCCTAGAGCTTTCCCACTAGCCTTCCCACGAGGCTTTCCCACAGGCTGTCCACGTGCCACCGTGGTGTGAGTCGATCCTCGGCTTGAAGTGGAGGCAGTGCAGGGAAAACAGGTTTCCCTGGAATGGACTGAGACATCTGGGGACTCTGGGAATGGTGGCACGACCCTGGAGTTCCTCTCGCCTTTTCCTGTGGATAGTGCCTGCACTTGAGATGCGACGGGAATGCCAGGAATTCTTTCCCGACACGCAGGGAAAGGATCCCTCCTCTCGAGCTAGGAGGCGTAAATGGGGCTCTTCTGGTATGGGCGGGACTTTCGTGCTTCCTCTCGAGTGGAGACGGGTATGTCGGGGAACTTCTTGAGTTGCAGCAAGGGTGTGAAGGACCTTTGGAAGTTCCAGAGGTTAGGTGTGATTATCCTCGAGATGCCTCAGCGGAATGGCCTCATCTCGCCTGGAGGGAGAACCTCCTGGATTTTCTCGAGTTGCGTCAGGTGCTCTCGACTTACGACGGGGACCTCAGGCCGCTCTGGTGGCCCCAAAGAGTGGCCAATCCCCATGCGAGTTGCTCTGGGGCCTCTCGGGATTCCTCTCCCGTCGATGCCCGGGGCCTAAGACCTTGTGTGGAGTCGGTGCCGAAGAACCTGAGGATTCCTCTCCAGTGCTGACATGGATCTTGGGGTACTTCTGGAGTCTCGCCAGGGGAGTCAGACCTCGTTTCGAGTGGGGGCATGCACGTGCGCTTTCCTCCCGAGCTGTAGCAGCAG